>NC_141920.1:44455650-44755782 GCF_057802395.1 Ceratotherium simum simum | reverse complement strand
TGGACAAAAAGGTTTAACCTGACTCTAATCACTAATCTAACTTCCACTTCACAGGAATACAGGGAAGATAAAAACAAGTTCACCACCACACCGCGAGGAAACAATGGGACACGCTGAGAATGTGGGATACTCTCTTACAGAAGACTCCTGGCACTTGGCACTGTCTCTTCAACAAATTAACGTCATCAAACAAAATAAGACAAGCAAAAAAAAAAAAAAACAAAAAATACCCAGGGGCCAGCCCAGTGGCGTAGGTTCGAGTGCTCTGCTTCAGCAGCCCATGGTTCACAGGTTCAGATCCTGGGCATGGACCTGCACATAACTCATCAAGCCATGCTGTGGCGGCGTCCCACATACAAAATAGAGGAAGACTGGCACAGATGTTAGCTTAGGGCCACTCTTTCTTGCCAAACAAAGAAACAAAACCAAAAACAAACAAACAAAATGACAAGAAGGCTATTCTAGATTTTAAAAGACTAAGGGTAGATTGCAACGCTACTTAGAGTGGGGAAAAAACAGCTACAATGGGCATCTGGGGAGAAATCAGGGAAAGAATATGACTAGATATTAGATGATATCAGGAAATTATTGTTTTCTTAGGTTTGATAATAATGCCGTGGTAGGAGAACATCCTTATTTTTAGAAGACGCATATTGGAACACTGAAAGACTAAGTGTCACGACGTCTATAACTTGTTTTCAAAGGTTCTGCAAAAATAGGATAAAGCCAATATGGCAAATAGATGATAATCAGATAAAGCAAATGTAGCAAAAAAAGATGACAGAGCAATTATGACAAAATGTTAAGCTTTCACTCTAAATGGAGGGTATACAGGAATTCATTATACTCTTCTCTAAACTTCTCTGTATGTATGAAAACTCTGTTCTCCTCTTCTGTGCAACCTCCATCCCCCATCTAAAAATTCCACGGCTGATCCCTACAGCTAACGAGTTTGTACTAATTCAAAAATTATCTTGTTAGGCAGATTTTAAGTCTATGGAAAATACTCTGGGACAAGGCAGCCCTCCAAAGCCCTGCCAGGAAATAAGAGTACAGGTTCCTTAGTATACTGGGCTAATGAGTGACTCATTAGATGGGCTTTGGGGAAACAACCTGCCTCACCCAGGGGATTATAGGCATACTCTCTCAAATCACCTTGCCTCTGGCAATTTCAACAGAAGTTTAATCTAAGTAGTTATTAAGTGAACGTGCACTGCTGATGAAGATGTGAAAGATGAAATCTTGTGTGGGCTTCCATTGTGCCAGGCACTGTTCTAAGTGTTTTACCAGAACTAATTCGTTTAATCCTCCCAACAGTGCTGTAAAGTAAGGTACTATTACTACCTCCATTTCCCAGATAAAGACATTAAAACCCAGAGCAATTAAGTACCTTGTCCAGGCCACATGGCTAGCAGTGGTAGACCCACACCCTGAATCCACGTCCAGCTCTACAGTCCACCCGCCTGTTGAACATGACAATGAGGGAAGGTCTGTGATAATCCCAGCCCAGAATCACCCTGGACAGGCCTCACCAGACCAAACTGTTTGTCTCTTGGCAACTAAAGTATAATCAGAAGAAATGGGCCATCAGCAAAGCCACCTCACAACCTAGTGATAACTAAACTTTGTTCACATATACTCAAAATTTGCTACTCAAAGAGCACAGACACCTGTATACACAACAGTGTCATCCACTGCCCAACGAACTCAAAATGGTCTCTGAGAAGTAACACAAAGGTATCACCTCGAAGAGTAACAAGCACATAGGTTTATTCCCGAAGTATTTTGCTGAATGCTTGTCCTGTGCTGAACAGAATGCACTGTGGCTCACTGCCACAGCAACCCAAGCAGGGTAGTGGGGTCAGGGGGAGCTCTGCTCAAACTCCTCCATGTCAGCTCTGACCTCTGAGCCTCAGTTTTCTCCTCTTTGACTATTTAGATAGATGGACAGAGAGAAACGGCACCATATCTCCGAGCTGTGGTCATCAGTAAGAGTTAGCCCTTCTCCCCTCACCACAGACATATCCCGAGAGGTGACACAACACAAGGTCATCCCATTCCGACATTCCTCATGGAATCCCTGGGCACAGGAGGTGAGGGGGATGGAGGAGTTTTTCTTACATTTTCTGACACACACGGTCCTTTCACATTCAGAGATACACAAGGACCAATGGCGCCCGCAACCTTCAGTTCCCGAGAGGTCTAAAACAGAATCAGATAAGAGGATAAAGTTAAAAATCACTGAGAACCACCCTCTCATGAAGGACACAACTAAAACTTGGAGGAAAAATATGGCAGTGTTATCATTCCACCAAGAGAAAATCGTACATGAATTAAAGCACACAAATGCTCTTACAAGCTTTTCCAGGGCCACTGTGAACTGATTAAAACTTTAATAAAATCCTCCTTTAGAAATTGCATTATCTTGGGCCGGCCCTGTGGCTTGGTGGTTAAGTGCGCGCGCTGCGATGCTGGTGGCCCGGGTTCGGATCCCGGGTGCGCATCGAGGCACCACTTCTCCGTTCATCCTGAGGCCGAGTCCCGCATACAGCAACTAGAAGGATGTGCAGCTACGACATACAACTATCCACTGCGGCTTTGGGGGGAAAAAATAAAATAAATAAAATCTTTAAAAAAAAAAAAAAAGAAATTGCATTATCTTTGTCCCAAAGATGATTCAGCATTTTCAACTTTCTCAACTCTGAAATTATTTACACATAGAAGATAACAATTCTATCAACAATACTACATTCTTTTCCAATCCCACGTACCCAGTCATAATTATTTATAATTTCTGATCAGGGAATATACTGTTCTGTGTTGCTTTAAAAATACTTAATTCATGAACTCCAACATAACGACAAAGCTAACATACTTAGATTTTTAAATCTGAACCCATTTCAGCAAAATTCATTCCTCTTCATCTTTTTAAAAAGAATCCAAAACATTTGAGAATGTTGTTTAAAGTTTAACCTAGATGATTTAAAGATTACCTCCAATTATCAAAGTGATAATTCCAATCATATTTTCTAACAGCCCTTTTTAACGTTTTCTCAATGACTCAGAATCAAGTTTGTATGGCTATCAGTCCCTACCTGGAAAAACAAAACCCAAACTCACAACACTGCACTATTTTGGACTTCTCTGGCTAGTCTGCAGGCAGGCACTAAACATAAACCATAGTTCTGTGAATGCAGTGGCCGATATCAATGGCTGGGTGGATGCTCCACACTGTGAGGCTGCCTCTGTGCTCAGCCCCCCACCCCTTCTAAGGCCTACTGTCCTACAGCAGGGCAGAGCAGAGCCTGAAGGGGAACTAGACAACTCTTTGTTTAGACCACTAAGAAATATACCGTCATCCCTGAGAAGCAACAGAATGAACATACTTTGTTGGGATATTTTGCTGGGAACCTTTTAATTTACCTTTAGATGTCTGTGTCCAGCAGACTGAGGCTTCTGAAAAGCTGACTACTAAATAAGAACAATATTCTTCCACTGAAGTTTTAGGAATATACAGTACCTTTACTTCCAAAGTAGCACCAAATGCCATTCGGAAATCTCCATTAAAATCTTTACTAAAAATCCTTTGGAATGTCTGCTTGAAGAGAGAAGTGTTGAAAGAATCTCCCATCACCATGTGACCTCTAGGAAAGAAACAAGTAAAAAGAAAGCGAACTTGTTGAATGACTGACAGTCACTCAGATGCTTCCTGGTTATTTATGGACAATAATTTTAAGAAGAAGAAAACAAGAAACCATGTCCATAAAGGTGCTACTGACTAACTTAAATGGAAAACAAGTTCAATTTGTACTTAGGAAAGATTATTTTTAAAACATTAGACATAGAAGCCTTTAAAACAGTTCTATATCTTGATCACTGTGGTGGTTATACAAATCTGTAGAGATGACAAAATCTCACAGAACTATACATACACACATTTTTAAAAAAAAGACTGCATGTAAAAACAGGGGAAATCCAAGTAAGGTCTGTAATATCGTGAATTGTGTCACACGCCAATGTCGACTTCCTGGATCTGACATTGTACTATATTTACGTCAGATGCTACCACTGGGAGTTGCCAGATGAGGAGTATGGATGGGCCTCTTTGTACTGTTTTTGCCATTTCTTGTGAATTTGTAATTATTTCAAAAAAAATCCCCCCAAATAAAAAACCCTTCATCAATAAACCCACAGGTTTAATGATCATCTACTGAGAAATGCTCCCCAACTCCTCTCATGCTCCTTTGGTACGGGAAAATACCCAGGCCTCTGGGAAATCCTTTTCAGGTTAATTCACTGCCTCAAAACACTGAATCCTTGGCTCTGTATGAATTATTTATTCTAGTTTATGAATATCTACATTTATCCCTGTTTTTAAGTTAGAGGAAAATATTGTTCAAAATTTCAGCAGTTCATGTATCTAGGCCGATGGGCATAGCTTGATGCAAGTTATACATCCAGCCACTGATCATCAAATAGGATCTCAGAATTGGGAAGAACACAAGAAAGATCATCTGATCTAGCTATCTCAGAATGTGTGACCTCTCCAGAGACAGAGATGGCTATTTGCCCCAAATACCCACCCTTCTCACCTTCCTTAGTCATGGAATCCATGGTTTCCTGGAATAAAGACTATTTCCCAGCCTACTTTGCATGTGGCCATGTGACTCAGCTTTGCCTATTGGAAATGGCCTTTGTGATTTGTAAGGGGCGTTCTCACAAAAAGGGCATGTCCTTCTTCGACCCTTCCTCTTTCCTGCTGCTGTAACATAGCTAGAGCCCAGCAACCATCATGAACCACAGCTAGCACATTAAGTCAGTGGAGCAGCGTGGGAGGAGCCTCAACGCCTGACGATGAAGAAATCAATATACGGGCTCTGGCCGCCTACCTCCAGTGAGAGAAGGAAACCTGTTTTGGGTTTTCTATCACATTCACACAAACCTAATCCTGACTCACACCTGCCCTCTACAACATACCCACCAGGTTATCATCCTGATTAGACTTGAACTCCTCCAGCACGGGGAGCTTCTGCCTCCAGAGGCAGTCCATTCCATGCTGGGGCAGCGCTGACTGTTAAGAAAGGTCTTTCATCATACTGAGTGAAATTCTGTTTCCCAGCAGCTTCCACCACTGGCTCTAGTTCTGCCTTTTGGTCACATACAGAACAAATCTGATTCCCTCTCCAGAGAACAGGCCTTCAATCGTTAAATATAGTTCTCACACCTACCTGTCTTCAGTGTAATCCGTTCTAGACCCTTCAATCATTTTCCATGACAGTTTCAAGTACCCTCCACCACTCTCACTGCTCCCTTTTGAACATCCCCAGCTCATCTATACATTCCTTGTAAACTGAAATGTCAGCATGGAACACGATATAATCTGGATAAGGCATGACTAGCACCAAAGAAACCAAGACTATGATCTTCTTTGAAGATAAGTGACCCCTACGACACAGCCTAGGATCACCTTGCCTTTGCTGGAAGTCATCCCAACAGCTGGCTCACCTTGAGCTATCAACTAAAACCTCTGTCTTTTTTTTGTCATGTCACTGCTAACACATTTCCCTCATACGATATTTGTGCAACAGATGATATGACCTAAATACTAAGTCATTCAGGAGTCACAGACCTCACTAAAAATCTAATGGAAGTGATGGTCCCTCTCCACAGAAGAAATACACACACACATAAGCTCTGGCATATAAACTCAGGAATGTTCAAAAATACACTAAAGCTGTTCCATAGACGCTCCAAAATAAGAACTCCTGGAGGGCAGTGGTAGGAGTTCATCTTATTAAATGTGCCTAATATAGCTATGTCAGTGTCACTGGGACTCTATCACCTAACACGTCTGCTGCTCTCCAGGATAGTTTCAGGTGACTTCAGGTTCTATCTTCTACTCCCCTCCCCCCTTTACTCTGTGAGGACCAGCATCACCACCAAGGAGTTGTTAGAAATGCGGAATCTCAGGCCCACCCTACAGCTCTATGCCAGTGCTTCTCAAACTGTTCTGTGCATACAAATCACCCGGGATTTTGTTCAAATGCAAGTTTTGATTCAATAAGTCTAGGGTGAGACTCAAGATGCCGCATTTCCAACAAGCTCTCAATGAGGCTGATGTTGCCTGTGCTCAGCCATACTGTGAGCACTAAAGGTTCACAACAGTGGTTCTCAAACTCTGCTTCATCAGAAATACTCGGGAAACTTTAAAAAATGTGGATGCCCAGGCCACATCCCATGCTAATTAAATCAGAATGTCTGGGGACAAGACCCAAAGCAAGAAGAGTTTTTCAAGTTCCCTGGGTGATTCTGATGTGTAGCTGGCTTCAGAGCAGGGCTGCACATCAGTGGGTCTCACACTTGCACGTGCACCACCCTCCCTCAGAGAGCTTGTTAAAACCAACTGAAAGGCTGCATCTTCAGAGTTTCTGACTGAGGAGGTCTGGGGTGAGGCCCCAGGAGCCCTGAAGGTTGCTGGCCAGGCACCATCGCATTTTGAGAACCACCACTCTGCATGATGACCTGTGCTCACGACACGGACTTGTGATCTAAGCACGCCCTGTGATGCACCCTCCAAGCTAAGCGTGTGCTCGGTGTTAGTCATGAGGTATGGTCACTAAACCAGGGCAAGGGTCCCCTAATTGCTCTGGCGTTCAGACTCTATTTTCCCCCCTTCTCCCAAAGAAGTGCTTTGCTGAAGACCACATACTCCACGCTTGCTTACTTTCCTGCCCTGCTCTCTCTGACAATTCTAAAGAAGAAATGAAGTTACTCTGATATGACTTGTTCATAACAAACCCTTGAGACCGCCTGTTAATCAATGTTTCCTCCTCCAAGAGGTCAATACACCCTCCCCAACCACTGAAACCAGTCTGGAGCTATGTGAAAGCTTATCTAAGTCAGCCTTTCCCATTCCGATGGTTCTATCACTCATTTCTCTTTCCTTAAAATAAACACTCTCACTTTTCCCAGGTGTTCGCTGTCAACATACCCAGTAAGATTTGCACAACACTTCATCTCCAAAAGTCCAGTCTGATCAAGGGCACAAGCATAAATATCAATGCAGTGACCATTTGTAGCTGTTCGATTAGCAAGCATCTCATAGTGCTGTGAAGACAGAAAAATTATCTTCTTGAAACAGCAACATTATTCACTAGGTATAACTTACTATACCACACAGACAGAATCAAATACAGGAATATGGAGACAGTTTTCTTTATAACATCCAAATAAAATAAAAACATAGTTTTCAATCTCAAAACACTTTTAGCAGTTTTAAGGCCACCCACTCTAACTAAGGTCTCAGAGCTGGGACAGTAATTTAACAGCAGCCAAGATCTGGAAGGTCATCTCCATAAGAGCAACTTGCTGACCACAAAGCGTGGCCTCAGCAAAGTAGCTGTCACTCCAGAGCAGCCTAAACCCAGCACTGGGTTCCACAATTACAGCCTGTATTCAGGAGCACCTACCTTGGTTGCCTTTTTCATGAGACGTGCATTATCTTTCTCAATATCATGCCAGGAACGAATAGGGACCTTTAATTCATCTCCAACCACCATGCCAGGCCCTTGGGTGGGGGGACCCCCAGTAAACAACATAATCCTGGCTCCTGTGTTTGGAAAAGTGCCCTAAAAGAGTAAATGGCAGCATTTTAGAAACATACAGCCCACCCCAAGTACACTTCCATTTCCCTAAAGAAACACTCCAAACAGGAGTTCTCTTCAGCTGTTCTGAATACTGATGATACCGCAAAATAACGCACATGACGATGCAGAGAAGCAGCCTTCTCTCTTACAACTAGAGGGTTTTTCCCCTCCTTTTTTTTTTCTGCTGAGGATGATACGCTCTGAGCTAACAGCTGTCGCCCATCTTCCTCTATTTTGTATGTGGGTCGCTGTCACAGCATGGCCACCAAGGAGTGGTATAGTTCTAGGCCTGGAAACTGAACCCCAGAGCACGTTGAACTTAACCACTACACCATGGGGCCGGCCCCTTTACAATTTTATTAATTTACTGTGCACACTTCCCACTGCCCTAATGGCCTTGCGTTACTCATGAAAACTTCTGGTATCTTCAAAACATTGAGGGGCCCCTTCAATGTGGATAATAATAATGACTGAAGCATTTTCTGATAAATTAACAAAGTCAGTTGACCTAGGTCACAGTTGATTTTCAAACAAGGCCAACGAACACAACTTCTGAGAGCAAGCTTGCACAGTTTGAGAGGTCCCGGTAAATTCTGAGTTACCTCCAACAAGCCAACAGCAATGGACAAAGCAACACCAGTGGATCGCAAAGGCCTCTTTCCCTGAGGTACGGGCCATGGGTCCCTCTGCAGCTCCCCAAGCAGATCAGTGAGGTTCATGTCAATCTTCTGAACAGGTTGCAGAAATCTGCATGGTTTTGAATGGACACATCAACCCTGGTTTACGAAGTGCTCTGGTCTTTAGCCCTAACTGACAGAGTCACTGCTTTTCAAAATAATTATTCCAAGTAGAAAAAACTTGCAATTTTCAAAGTTATCTCTAACTCAAAGCAATTTTATTCAGGAATATAATTTAAAGCCTAATATATTAACAATTTATATATATAGCATGGAAAAAAATCAATTTAAGTAGGAGCAAATCAGTTTAACTAAATTTTAAGCAGCAAAGAAATCCTGAAGACATGCGTAACATGAACTCAGTCCACACAAAGTTCATGCATGTGGACAACCTTCATCATTCTAAAGACTCACAGTTTGGGGACCAGCTCCATGGCGTAGTCGTTAAGTGCGTGCGCTCCACTGCTGGTGGCCCGGGTTCAGATCCCGGGTGCGCACCAACGCACCGCTTGGCAAGCCATGCTGTGGCAGCGTCCCATATAAAGTGGAGGAAGATGGGCATGGATGTTAGCCCAGGGCCAGTCTTCCTCAGCAAAAAGAGGAGGATTGGCATGGATGTTAGCTCAGGGCCGATCTCCCTCACAAAAAAAAAACAAAAGACTCACAGTTTGTGCTTCTCTTGAGCCTTAGGAGTAACACAAAGACAAACGCTGGTTTCTCATCAGAGTAAGTGGCTATCCCCAGCATGTCAGGAAACACACTTACTTTATCACATCTGCTGACTGTTAACCCAGTCCCGGGCAGCCCCAGACACTCACAGCCTGCATGTAGTAAGTGCCTGGTCTCAGGTTTGTTTGAGGACACTCAACAGACCCCTTTTCAGTGTTCCTAGTTTTACTTAAGAATCAGAGGACAACAGTCACGTGTAAGAGAGGGGAATGATTAAGCACAGTCGTCTCAAAATCTTTGTGGTGATACAACACTACCAGGGAAAACATTCTGAGCAAATCTGCCACAAGCATAAGTGTATATATCATTTAGTTATAAGTTTTAAATAAATACTGATGTCTCGTGCATTACTGAACATTGAATATTGGTTAGGGTTAATCATTAATTTTTTTCCTCTAAAAATAAGAAAATAAAAGTTCTGGCATTTCTCTTCCCTCACTCCAGTGGACTGCCCTGCACGCCCACTACTGCAGGTGCAACACTACGTCGACAGCTCACCTGCTCGAAACAAAGGGGAGCTCCTGTGGTCTTGCCTGCTGCACGGGCACGGCAGGCGTGGTCAGGCCCAGCATATCCTAAAAAAACCAAAAAGACTCATTTCCCATAACACTAAAAGTGAATGACTAATTAATCTTTAAGAAACACCCCTGCTTCTGCTTGTGTACAAGCAAGGTACAAACCTGTATTTGCTTTGCGGTTAAATCCTTGGTCCCTCGGAAGACAAAACTTTTGGAGATTCCTTCACAGCTGAGTTCATGAACCTGCACCATCCTCCCAAACGTGATCAAACCCACCAGAGCATCTGGAGGAAGGAGACTCAAAGACATCTGCAGGGATTCTTTGAGTGCTTGAAGGTCCTCTTCTTCCAGGCACGTGTCGACCACATAGAGGAAGATCAGAGGGGACTGAGGACCTCGCTTTATGCAAAGAAAAACAGCATAATGATCAGTATACAAACAGATATAACCAGCTCTTTTTAAAGCAAATCAGGTACGTAAATAAGTCTTCATCTGTATTTACTGTCAGAGGATAAGGACCTCTAAACAAACCTCTACTGACCTCATTAAATGACAGGTTCTACTAAAACAAACTAAACATAAAAACTACCTGTATCCAACAATTTACTCTACATTTCTGAATGTCTTCTATGTTGCAGACATTGTTCCAGGTCTTGGGATACATTAGTGAACCAAAATCACAAAGATCCCTGTCTGCCTCAAGGAGCTAACCTTCTGGAATGGAGAAGGCAAGGGGGATTGGAAATGCCAGGAGTGGAAGTAGGAGGCAGGCGCCAGTATTAAATGGGACGTCAGGGCAGCCTCATTAAGAAAATAACATTTGAGCAAAAACCTGGAGGGGCTAGAGGGAGCAATACATACGGGAAAGAGACTTCCAGCCTAAGAAAAAACTAGAGCAAAGGCCCACAGGCAGGAGCATTCCTGGCACGCCTGATGAAAGCCAAGGAGGCCCATGTGGCTGAATGAGGACACCAAAAGAAGCTGAGGTCAGAGTGGTAACACAGAGCTGGCTCACACAGAGCTCTGAAGACTGTTTGTTACTCTGGGTGAAAAGGCAGCCATTTTCACCACTGGAGGTTTCTGAACACAGAAGTAACATGATATGTTTTTAAAGAGTTACTTTGGTTGCTGAGTTAAGAAAATAATTTAAGTGGGAAAGCGTAAAATTAGGGAGAAGAGTTAAGAGACTGCTTCAGTAATTCAAGTGAGAGGCGGTGGCCAGCCCAGGCAGGATAAGAGCAGTGGGGAGAAAGAAGTGGCTGGATTCTGGATAAATTCTGAATATAGACCCCATGGGCTTCCTAATGGATTAGGTATGGGATGTGCGAGAAAGAGATAAGTCAGGGATGACTCTAAGGTTTTTAAGCTGAACAACTAAAGATGGAGACCATCGACTGAGACAGAGACGACGGAGGAGGACAGGTTTTTAACTGAATCAGTGCTCCCATTTTTGCAGCCTTCTATCAAGAGCTGAAAGCAGGGCCAGTAAGTGCACACGCACCATAACCAAATGTTCAGGATCCTGCTGCCCTCACAGCTTTTAACTGCCCAGATGGGTAACAAACAGAGAAGGCAAAGTTAGAGAAACTCAATATTTAACACTGTTCATCAAATGCGGGACAAACAAGTTACCTGTATCATGTACTCAATTGTAGAAAACTGGGGCATCAATTCAGCAGGCTGATTCACCTCTGATATGCCTGTATACGTGGGAGGAAACTGAAGAGAAGAAAACAAAGCAATGTTTTATTAGGGCTGAAAGATACTTAGGTTAGACCTTCTATTTTCCATTTATAAAAACAGTTAATGACGATATGTTTATTCTGGAAGCACAAAACATAGAATACTTTACTAAAACACAAAAACCAAAATTTTAAATCTATAACCCTGCCTTATATTCATATCACATTGTAACTTTTTTAATGCAGTTTTAGGTTACATTGTAACTTCTAAATGATTAAAAAAACTCACTATTAAAATCATTTCTTAAGCATTGCCCTGCAAACTAGGGGCTGAGATTTTAGCTGTCTCATCAATAGTCTATGTGGAAAAATAAAGCTTTTATTTGGGTTTATTATTTTAGGTGTGATCAATAAAGTAATGCACGTTCATTATAGAAAAATTGGCAAGTACAGGAAAATATAAGAAAACAGGAAGAAAAAACCCTCACACTCCTATCACCTAGAGGCAACTACTGTCAACATCTTGGCTTAATTCCTTCCAGACTTTTTCTACTTACGCACAGCTGAGATCATCCTATATATACAATTCTGTGACTTGCTTTTTGTACTTAAGATAACGTCATAGGCATTTTCTTTTCTTTTTAACTCTCCGCAAACATTTTAAATTCATAGCTTGTAGGTTGATTTTTTTTCCCCAATTTTTTTCATTGTAGTAAAATACACAGAAATTTTACCATCTTAATCTTTTTTCAGTGTACAGTTTAGTGGTCTTAAATACATTCATAACGTTGTGCACCTGTCTCCATCATCTGTCTCCAGAACTCTTTTCGTCTTGCAAAATAAACTCTGAACTTATTAAGCGACAACTCCCCATTATCCCCTCTCTCAGTCCCTAGCAACCACAATTCTACTTTCTGACTCCATGAATTTGACTACTCCAAGTACCTTATAAAAGCGGAATCATACAGTACTTGTCCATCAGTGACTGGCATAATGTCCTCAAGGCTCAACCATGCTGCAGCATACGTCAGAATTTCCTTCCATTTTAAGGCTGATTATTTCATTATGTGTATACCACATTTTGCTTACCAATTCATCCATCAATGGACACTTGCGTTGCTTCCATGTTTTAGATATCGTGAATAATGCTGCTATGAACATGGATGTACAAGTATCTTTTCAAGACTCTACTTTCAACTCTTTTGGGTATAGACTCAGAAGTGGAATTGCTGGATCATATGGTAATTCTAGTTTTAATTTTTGAGGAAACACCATACTGTTTTCCACAGTGGCTGTACCATTTTACATTCCTACCAACAGTGCACAGGGTTCCAATCTCCTCATCCTTGCCAACAACTTATTTTGTTTTTTTGATAGTAGCCATCCTAATGGGTGTGAGGTGGTATCTCACTGTAGTTTTGATTTGCACTTCCCTAATAATTAGTGATGCTCAGCATCTTTTCATGTTCTTATCTGCCATCTGTATATCTTCTTTGGAGAAATATCTATTCAAGTCCTTAGTCCATTTTTGAATTGGACTGTTTGCTTTTTGTTGTTGAGTTTTAGGAGTTCTCTGTATATTTTGGATATTAATCCCTTATTATAGACACGATTTGCAAATATTTTCACTTATTCTGTGGGGTTCCTCTTTACTCTGTTGACATTGTCTTTTGATGCTTTAGAGTTCTCACAATAAATTATATTAAACACAGACACCAATTCTGAATGTAATAGGGTGCATAAATGTTTTTAAGACTTGTATGTACTCCTGAATCTCTCATGGAGACAAATCTTGAACGGTACCTGCTTATAGTTTCCAAGCCTATAGTCAGTCATCAACTGTACACTGGACTCTTCTTCACTGGACTTACTGTGTGCTGTATCTGAGAATGAGACTGTTAACTGTAATTATGATCAAATATATGAGTAAATAAATGTACGTTGTTAATATCCTAAGATCTACTAGAGCACTGTCTATTATGTTGGGCATGATTAACTTTTTTCTAACAGCTTTAATGAAGTATAGTTTATATACCATAAATTCACCCATTTTAAAGGTACAACTCAATGATTTTCAGTAAATGTACAGAGTTGTGCAATGATCACCACAAGCCAGTTTCACAGCATTTCCATCAGAGGCACAGTACATTTTAAAGAGAAGTCTCCTATCATTTGTGAGCTCCTTCTAGTTCAGTAGTTTTAAAATTTTTAAATCAGGGCTGGTCCCGTGGCTTAGCGGTTAAGTGCTCGCGCTCCGACGCTGGCGGCCCGGGTTCGGATCCCGGGCGCACACTAACGCACCGCTTCTCCAGCCATGCTGAGGCCACGTCCCACATACAGCAACTAGAAGGATGTGCAGCTATGACATACAACTATCTGCTGGGGCTTTGGGGGGGGGGGGGAATAAATAAATTAATTAATTAAAAAAAAATTTTAATCAAAAGAAGCTCAACACTGACACTTGGACTCTAAAAATTAGAAAGGTCAGAAAATGAAAATTCAGTAATGTACACCATCCAATCAGAATAATGTGAAGTCAAATGAAATATAATTAATATATCTTTCTTAGGTAACATATATTCACTCCCCACAGAGAACTTGAAAGAAAAGGGAATTCTATGTCCCCTTCACAGCAAATGACAAGGACTCAAATAATGAAACTGAGTCACTGTTCAAAAGAAAAACACAAATGTTCCATGTTCAATATTACGCTTAACAAGAGCTATCATCTTGAGTTCAGTAGAAACTGCTGACTGCCCGGGCAGACACAAATTCAACCTCACTTAAGTTTTTTCAGAGTAGTACAACTAAAATGAAACACAGAAAATACTTTTTAAAATAATTCACATACCTGATTTCTTTGGAAACAGAAATTACAGGCCCAAAGTTTTGCTCGATAATCAACCTGACTGTGAGAAACATAAATATTACAACTAGGTATTATGTTCATTTTTAAGGTAGAAAGCACTCAAATGTAAACTTCAAGTTCAGTAAATCACACAGATATGTGTTCTGTGTGTGTGCATGAATGTACAAAGGTGTGTAAGACGTTCACTACGGTTGAATTCTGGCTGCTAAGGACACCCAAAAGTTTTCTTCAAACATTGGCAATAAGGAATTAATAAATCCTTTTTTCTGTTTTCCAATTTCCTAGATAATATTTTAAATTTCATGACATATAAATTATGGGTTATTTCCTTTTGCCCTGTTATCCTAACAGTCTTCCTGATTTTTCTACCATCTTTATTGTTCAGAAACATGAAACTACTAAATCTCAATACTTAAGTACATTTCAAACAGGGGAAAAACTTCCCAGACTTTAACCTCAGTTAGCTCACTTGAAGGAAAGTTGGGCAGACATGCTTCTGGGGTTGATACACTTCCTAGAATTGGCTCAAGATAATGCTTCAGCTGCTCTTTTGCCCCTTTCTACACTTAGACAATTAACACTCAGTGGCTAGCATTTAAAAGAAGAGCAGCAGCATTCCTACATAGGGGCACATTGAGTACAAGCAAGGGGAATGAAATAAAAAATGTTCCCTCATACACAAATTTTCTCTTTATGTAAATCCTTTATCAAGTATTTATGACACTCTTCACTTGTTTAAAAATGCTTTAAGATAGTGCCCACATTTAAGAGAAACACCATAGGTCACTATCTTAGATGCACAACAGTTACGCCTAACAATAAAATCACCATGAGTTAGAATTTCCTCTACTACTTCTTCCTGCCACAAAGCATTACCGTATCACCATCCCAGGTACGTGTGAGAAACTGGCTAAAGCTTTTGGGAGTTTTTAGAAAATCCTTCAAAAATACCAATAAAATCTAGCGTTAAGACAAAAGCAAACTGAAAATTAGCAAAAACAAAAAGTGAATTGCAAATGTTTTCCCTCTACCTCCACCTCATTCCCATAGGTACTAATTTTATCCAGAGTACTAGGCCAGGGAGATTTCTACAAGCATTCTTCACCTAAGAATCTCACCGTATGGCCGGCCCCGTGGCTTAGCGGTTAAGTGCGTGCGCTCCGCTACTGGCGGCCCGGGTTCGGATCCCTGGCGCGCACCGACGCACTGCTTCTCTGGCCGTGCTGAGGCCGCGTCCCACATACAGCAACTAGAAGGATGTGCAACTATGACATACAACTATCTACTGGGGCTTTGGGGGAAAAAAAGGAGGAGGATTGGCAATAGATGTTAGCTCAGAGCCGGTCTTCCTCAGCAAAAAGAGGAGGATTAGCATGGATGTTAGCTCAGAGTTGATCTTCCTCACAAAAAAAAAAAAAGAATCTCACCATCTACTACTCATTTCAAATTTGATGACTTGCCCAAAATGAATGACTTTTATGAGAATCACATAAAAGTGATAATTGATTGTATTCACCATTTTTCCTAGTTTTTTTAAAAGAATTCATACCAAAGTGGATTGAGAATGGCTTTGCAAGTTGGCCTGCTGCAAAGCACAGGTTCATACTGTACAGGAGGCAGGTCTGGACGTTCCTTCAAAGGAGTAAGGAGACAAGCCAGGGGAACGACCATTCTGGTAGCCTCGAGACGGCTGGAAGGCCACACATTCCAACTAAAACGCACACCATCCCGTTCTTCATTTTGCTGAATGAACTCCAGATATGTTGCCATGGTCTAAAAAGGAACTGAAGATAAAGGTTTAATTGTATGTGAAATTCTTAACTCAACTAAAAAAAGACGATGGTCACTTAATGCAACGTTTCCTCAATACCTAGTCTGGAAGAACCTGTCATCATAGGATGAGGACATCTCCCTTCCCTCTGGCCTCCAAAAGCCGGTTAACTTCACAATTATCCCTGACTACTGCTCTTTCTCAGCTCTCCTCTCTAGCACTTAAAAAATAAAAGAGATGAAATGTTTATTTATAATCATTTGATCATCTCTACACTGCATGTAGTTGAATAATAGTAATTTAAACCTCCTCATGGATCACACATCATTTCAGCCAAGCCAATTTCAGGCCCTTGCCCAAGGGTAAGTCTCAAACTCTGTTTCAGCCTCCAGCTACCTTCCTCCCTGATCACCTTTCTTCCTTGCTCTATTAAAGTAAACACTGTATTAAATTTTATGTTCCAAGTAGTCTTGTTTTTGCGCCTTTTCCCCTCCTTCCTTTGGGTATTGGATACTGATGTGCGAATCCAATTCATAATGGGAACAGCCACCAGTTTGCAGCCCAAGTATTTCTACTTGGGATCACCAACATTACAAAGGAAAGTTTGCTATTATGCTGAGTGAGTCCCTCATCAGGACCTCTCCCTTCACCATGACCTCTCCCCTCATCACAGTTGCTTATGCTTGTGCCTTGAAAGATTCCAGGTAATAAACAGCCATTCAGACCAAGCTTTTCAAACCTGGATAACGCCAACTCCATCGAGTATTTCATACACCCTGTTTACATCCTAAAATCTAGGCTAACACACACCTCAGCTATTAGGTTTCAAGGGAACAAGCCCCTCAAGAAAAAAACAGAAAAAAGGCAAATTAAAGAATCTATGATATTAGTGGCCTCTAGTGCTCACTTATGCAGTGCTGAATAATTGTCTCCATGTTATTATGAGAAGTGCCATACTGGAAATAATTTGGACTGAGAGAATAATATTATACGGCTAGAAAAGCAAATGAATGAATTACTCTATTACACACAACCCAGACCACAAAAATTCCAAATGTTTGCTCCAACTGAAACTCTAAAGCATCTATTTTTTACTTCTGGCAAAAGAGAGAAATGGAAGCACTGTGTACACAGCAGCTTTCTGGGTGGCAAAGGATAACTCAGGCAGGAATGAAAGCATGTTCTAATACCACAACTCTCAGCAAGTACTTCGACAGGCTTCATTAAACAACTGTTTCCCCTCTCAAAACAGTTCTTGGATGGAGATACTGGCTCCATCCAATGTCCCCAAACACCTACATATTAAAACCTGCTTTCTCCGTTTCTCACTGCTTCTTTCTCTCCCCACTTCTAGAGTATGGATTCTTAATTCTGGGCACATAACCAACCGGGACTTCAGAGATCAACAAATCCTTTGAAATTGTATGCAAAATTGTGTGCATGAGCGAACGTGCATTTTTCTAGGGGGGGTGGATCTACGGCTTACATCAAATTCTCAAAGGGAAAAGGTATCTGAAGAGGTTAATAGCTGAAGAAATAAATTAATGAAAGAACTGGAAAGACCCTGTAGGAGTAACCGCCAAAAAAACCGGAACCACTCTTACTGCAGCAAGGCATAATTTTCAAGGCACAGGAGCCAAGTTTCAGCACAGTTCAATTCTTGAAAGTAGTCCAAAGACCTGGGTTCTAGTTCCAGCTGTCACGAAGAAATCATTTCACCTGAATCTGGAGCTCCTCACTGTAAAACGGAGGTTGGATCCTCCCGCACCCCGCGACTCTGAGGGATCCCGAGCCAAAAGCCGGCCGGCGCCTGGCCTGGAGGGGGACGCACCACTCTCAGCAGACCCCTGGGTCACTGATGCCCTCGGTTCCTTTGCTCGCCGGGAGAAGCCCTCATCCCAGAAGCAATCCACTCGCCCCCTACAGAGTCTCATGCCCGTGCCCTCGGCCCCCCATCACCTGTGCTCCCCGCTCACCTGGCCGGAGGCGCTCACCTGGCCGCAGCGGTCCGCACCCACAGCCGCAAGAGCCCGACTCCGGCTCCCACCGCCAAGTCCAGCTCAGCTCTCAGTCGATTGGTCGGAACCCCTGTGCGTCACTTCACGGCGCCGTCCACTGGCCAATCAAAGAGCGCCCCTTCGGCTGACGAGCGGAAGCAAGACTCTCAGAGAAGCAGCGCCGCCATCTTGGAACAGGGCAAGGCAGTCATGCCTCCCTCTACAAAAACCACAGTTCCTCAAAAGACACGCTTCTCCACGTTCACCTCTAAACGTTTCCACTTCAGGAACTCTAGGTGCTTCCAGACTGATTCCTAGGCTCAGCCAGCACGCCTCAGGGGTTCGCCCTGATCCAACACGACATTCTCTCGCCTCAGTAGAAACTCCCTCTTATCCCCTTAGTTACCGGGAAGCGAGAATGATGACGTGACGGACCGGAAGCAGGCGCGTCGCCTGGCGGAGGAAAGCTTTAGCTGGCCGGAAAGAGACGTCAGCGCGCGGGAAGGGGCGGGGCGGGAGGGGCGGAGTTGTGAGCGTGTGAGCGTGTGGACGCATACGCAAGGGTCATTGTAAGTTCAACAGGGATAGTTATGCTTTGTGGCGTTACAGTTTTCTCTTCTCGGTGGGTGTAATGGCTTCCCGTACTCTGCGGAGACTGGCACGAGAGCACAGTTGCTTTCTGCGTATCTACCTCTGTCGTCCTTGTATGAGAAGATGAATAATTGAGAACTCTCATATTCAAGCATTTTAGGAGACTAACAAAACTCATAACTACATAAAGCACAACATTCTGCAACCATCACAACCGGTTTACACCTTTTATAAGTGGTAAAAATGAGCACGCCCAGAGATAAAGCCTCTCGTAGCATGTAAAAATAAGAAGCAAAACTATATAAACTTAAAATTACGCTTAGAACATCTAGTCATCAAAGAATTACCATTAATTAGCTCAATTTAATATTAGTACAAAGTTTTAAATTATTTAGAGATCATAGAAATTAGGTTTAAGTGGATGTACTATGAAATGTAATTACCGTTAATATAAAAAATTTGTCAAATAATGATTCAGTTTTGTTGAACAAATGTACATGTTTCATGTTCCTAATGAGTAATGTTAGGTTATTTGATAATTAAACTTGTATAAGTTTAGGAAGTTCAAATTAATTATTCTCTCAGTCAGGAAACAAACAACTAAAATAAAATACACATTTATATTCTACTTTACAGTGAGAAAAGACATAGCTGTGTTTTTTCCACCAAACATTTAAAGAATATCGTTTGCCAAAGATTTGCTTTAATCATTTGAACCTGAATTCTTTCTGTACTAGAAATTTCTGTAATAAGGATTTTTTTTAAATCAGCACAAAGTTTTACAAGTTTAATTTCCTTATTTTCTGGAAATTTTAGGAATATTTCATTTCTATAAGTATGTATTTATCTTCATGAGCCAATCAGAACAGAGCTCTTTTAAGAGAAGTAATAAACTAATTTATTAAAACTCTCCAAGAGTAGTAAAACATTTCACACTCTTACAACAAGAGATGAAGGCCTTTCGTGTTTTTTTTGTTTTTTATTTTTTTGTGAGAAAGATTAGCCCTGAGTTAACATCCGTTGCCAATCCTCCTCTTTTTGCTGGCCCTGGGCTAACATCTGTGCCCATCTTCCTCTACTTGATATGTAGGATGCCTGCCACAGCGTGGCTTGAAAGCAGTGCGTAGGTCCACGCCTGGGATCCATGCCGGTGAATCCTGGGCAGCTGAAGTGGAATGCGCAAACTTCACAACTACGCCACTGGGCCAGCCCCCTGAAGGCCTTTCTTGATTACAGCCATGAAGACACACAGATGCAGGGGCACATAGAGAGCATATAGCTTTGGTTCTACAACTTCAGCCACAGGTCAAAAGTGCACAGAGAAACACAAAAAATTACTAGACCAGATATCAAAAAAGCTGTTCTCCTTCCCAATGGGCTTAGAAGTCTTAATTGATTTGAACTCACAAATAGACAATAAGGCAAACGAAAAAGACTAACCAACCAGATTCTCTGTCGTCTCTTACCCAAGAGAGAATATATCTCTATAAACTATTAATTCATTTAAAGAGACCACCAAATGGTCAGATTATAATACCAAATTTCTAATCATTGCTTATCAGCTACAGGTGTGTCAGAAACAAAAACAAAAACACAAAATCAGTAAAGAGAAGAAGAGAAACCTAGAGAAATAGAGAGTCAGCAACATTGTTGTACTGTTGCTGCTTGGCTATTCACTGTTCACTCTGGGAACCAAGAGAAAAACATGCCCGGGCTCAAGCAGCCCATGAGGTATTCTTCAGCCACATGGTTTACCTGGTTTTGTCAGGTGAATCCATTGGAATGTTGGTGAAACCTCTAAAATTGTTAAAGAAAGTTTCAGAAAGGTAAAATTATGGCTCTCATACAAATATAAAATGAACATGTGTCAAAGATTCTACATAACCATTCATTAATGAGGGAACCAGTAAGGATATTCAAACTGGCTCAAAGAAGAATTTGATTTATAGAGACATATTCTCTACCCAACAAAATTAATTTGAGTCGCTGTGGACAGGAATCATTTGCATTGTTATAGACAGGATACACATTTGCATTACTGTTAGTTTTCTCTAAGTTAATTTCTATCTCTACAGAGTTTTGAAATAGCTCAGTCAAAGACAAGGGCACAAGCTCCTTACAATTAGATGACCCCAGGGGGTCCTTTAAAAAATGCCCAGCATTCCAGAGAAAGTTCACCCAGTAATCTCTTTTGACTATTTCAAAATCTTCCAGGATTTTCTACACATAGTTTTCACCATCTATAATCTAAATTCTGTATTTCTGGCTGAGATATCTCTAACTAACATCACATTCATATATTCAACAACCTGCTGGATATCTCTGGGTATTCTTGGGCACCTCAATCTCGATATGTCCTAAACTGACTTCATATTTTCCCTCAAGGGGAAAATGAATTCCTTCTGCCTCTTGTACTATCTATTTCACTTGGCGATACCATTCGCCTTCCAGTTACTCAGCCTAGAAACTCGAGTTATCCTTGGCCCCTCCTTATCTCTGACGGGGTTCAGGACATGCTGCCCCAAAATATAGCACCTTAGCATATTGAATATTTAAAGCTGAAGGAATTTGAGAAATGGTAGATGCAAGGAAAGACTCTCTGACCTCCCGTCTCCCCTGAAGCAGGTCATAAGACCTTCACATAAGAAGTTTCCTCCCTTTGCCAGGAGGAAAGAAGCATCCTTACCTCTGAAGATGGAGGGATGCTGAGAGGAATCGGAATGCACAGGACTTGCTCAGTTTCTCCCAGTTTACTACCCTTGGCTCATATCTGTTTATCCTGTCACTTTCCCCCACAACTTTCCACTCTTCATCAAACCTAGCATAAAAACAATCAGGTGCAATGCTCCTTCAGGTCTTCATTTCCTTTTGAAGGCTCCCGGATCATATAAAACCTATATCATGTAAATTTGTATGCTTTTCTCTTGTTAATCTGTCTTTAGTTACAGAGCCCCAGCCAAGAACCTAAAAGGGTAGAAGGAAAAGGCGTTTTTTCTTCCCCTCCATCTCTAACACCCCAAACCTGAAACTAACAATGAATCACTTGGTCCTGTTGACTTGTTATTCTAAATATTTCTCAATTCCATCTACCTGCTTTGTCCAGGCCCTCATACTGTCTCATTGGATTACTCAACAGCCTCCCGAATGATCTCTTTGCCTGAATTTTGCCAAACCCAACTCTCATATTGGTTGCCAATTGATTTTTCAGATTGAGTTTTTCAAAATCACACATCTGACCCTGATATTCTCTTGCTTAAAACTCTCCATAGTTGTCCCATCATCGGAGGATAAAGTAGAGGCCCCTTGTTGTGGTACTTAAGGACCTCCATCATCTACATACCTCAATCCTACAGCACTGAACCAATTGTCTTTCCCAGGGCACGTGTGCTGTGTCTCGCCTCTGTGCCCTTTTGCACGCCTTCCTCTCTGCTAAGAACAACCTTTTCACCTCCCTTCCTGATTAACTCCCATGTGTCCCACAAGACTCCAAAGAAGCCTTCCATTTAGTTCCCTTTCTTCTCAATATAATTTAAAAACACAATAAGTGAAATAAATAGAAAAGTAACCACAGAAGAGAGGAGAATGTTTGGACAGTGAGTTTGAAGAGTTAGATACAAACTGCCTTAAGAGATCCTGACCTGGGAAGTCCAGGTTGAGGAAGATTATTCAGAAAGAGGGCATTAGTGGAGGGTCGCAGGATCTGTTAGAAAGACTAAACCTTCCTTGGCAAGTTCTTGAGAACAGCTCTTTCAATATTAAGCAAATGCTGTACCAGATATATATGTGCATTTTCAGATTTTTTTTAATTCATAAAAATGTTTTGAAACCAAGCTATTTCTTCTCTGATAATGACAAGCTCAGAAAATGCCTGTACAAGAGAAAAAAAGTAGAAAAAAAACCAAGGTAGGTTTATGTGTAATTAGATAGCTTCTGCAATTATTATTGACATAATCTGAGAAGGGTGAGAACTGAAGCCATTGCCTTTATTTTCTCCTTCTCAAAGGAAGAGCTAACCACTCTATGAGAGAAGAAAGACAAATCTTAAAAGAAATCTTAAGGAAAGAAAGATCCTTTTTCAGCCCACAGTTCCTGTTAAGGGAGTGTCATTGTTTCTTGAACTAAAAACCATTAGACAAACAACCACTCAGCTATAGGTATGCCTCTGCTTGTTTTAATTTATTTTTTAATTTTAAACAGTTTTATTGAGGTATAACTGACATAGAGTAAGTTGCACATATTTAAAGTGTAGAATTGTTAAGTTTTGACACCCATCACCACAAAATAACGAACGTGTATATCACCCCACAGTATTCCCGTGTGCCCCTTGTGTTTTCTGGAGTTTTATACAAATGGAATCATATAGTATATACTCTTTTTTTGTCTGGCATCCTTTCACTCAGCATAATTATTTTGAGATTCATCCATGGTGTTGTGTGTATCAGTAGTTCATTCCTTCTGAAGTGAATAAGTCTACATTTAAAATTCAATAACATTGACCTTTTTAAGAAAATTTACAGAGTCAAAGTTTCAAGAGGAAAGAGTATGTCTTGCTCTTCCTAAAGAAATGTGGTGGTGGGCAGTGTAATCATTGATCACCTACTTGTGCCTGTCCAAAAAATAAACCTCCTAAGTGTGTTTCTCAACGTCAGATGCTAAAACATGCCTGATGTCCACAGGGAGTAAGTCCATGGGAGGGGCAAAGAATAAGAAGCACTTTCCTATTCATTTCTATTTCTAATCACACATGCACACTTCTGCCTACCTCAATTCAATAAGGTTTGGATATATCTATAAGGTATGACCATTTTCTAAAATTTCAGGACTGCCATATCACAATAGGTGAACCATTTCATTGGTACCTCAGTTTCTCCAGTCTCTAAACTGGTTTAAGTATGAATGTTATTCATGTGCCCTGCACCAACAGTGATACCTTTTATAACGACAGCATTTAAAGCAATGAAAATTAACAATCAGGGCTGATATTGACTATTCAACTAAGAACTGTTTTGAAATCAGAAAGAAAAATAATATGGATTTCGGGAGTCCTCAACTAATAAATAGGTTGTGTTCTGCATGTTTGGAATTAAAAACACACTTTCCTATAGAAACATCAGTAATTCTGGGAAAGAGATAACACATTCTGGGCATGTCACAGCCTGTCGTAAATAAGGTGGGGGTGGTAGCGGGCGTTGGGAGCACTAGTAAGAGGCAAGGAAAAGCTGATTTACATTTGACGGAAACTCACAAGTTTTGTTTTTGGCTGCCCTGGGCTGTAAGGAACGCCAAGAGCTAAATGCACTGCCCTATTGACGCCCTAGAACTACAATTCCCAGAATGCCACAGTGCAGGCTCCCCTGCGATTGCGCTGTAGGACTTGGAGCACCGCAGAATCGGTTCCTGGGGGACTTTCTGCACTTATGGCTTCTCCTAGCAAGGCAGTTCTTGTTCCCGGGAACGGAGGCGGGGATGTGGCCACCCACGGCTGGTATGGTTGGGTGAAGAAGGAGCTGGAGCAGGTAAGAGACACGCCTTGCTGTGCTGGGAAGTCAGCCTGGAGCTGGAGGGGATGGAGGGGACGGAGGACTGAAGTTTAAACGTGCGTCTCCCCCCTGCCCTCCTTCAGCAAATCCTGTGTCTTCATTCCTCTCCCCTGCTGCCCTGTCTTAAACTAGTGGTTGGAATTTTGGTTGGTAAAACTGCCTAGAGGACTTCTCTGAGGGTTCAGTTGTTAGAATATAAGGCACCACCTCTTAGAACTACAGAGACCGAGCCCCCTCATCCTCCCTGTATCTGCTGCTGCTTCAGATTTGGGACTTGCCAGATAATTTTACATCTATCTTCTTTGCTCTCTGCTTCAAATTAAAAAAAAAAATCAGTATATAATATTAATATATACAAAGGATATATATAGCATGTATGTAAATTAAGAAGCTTAATGTAATGAATACCTGCGAATCCATCACCAATCTAAAATCTAGAACATTACCAATATTTTTGAAGCCGCCTGTATATCCCTCCATCTCATTTCCCTGCCATCCTGAAATTTTTCTCATTTGCTCCCCTTTTTAAAATCAAAGTACTTTTGCAACCTATGCACGTATCCTTTAGACAATATATTGTTTAATTTGGCTTCTTTGTGAGCGTTATAAAAATGCTATCCTACTGTAGGTTGTCTTGTGCATTTTGATTTTTTTTTAGCCTTCTTCCATAACCAGGCAATAAGACTGCTTCCTGGGTTGCCGTCCTCTAGAGCTAATCTAGAGTAGGTTTCTAGAATAAAATACCAGGGTTGTGGCTGAAAACCATAGCCAGAGCTACAAACCAAAAGGTCTGGGCTGGAGCTGTCCAAGATGTGATTTCCAACTTTCTATACCACGTCTCAGTACCATGTTTTACCCTCTCCCTGGCACACAGTCTGTCTGGCCCCAGGTCAGTCTGTCTAGAATGCTTTCACTCGTGCCCTTTTCTATAGATATATGCCTATACTGATAAATATAGATGTACAAATGCAGATACAGGTCTCTCTCTATAGAGATCTACAGAGCGGGCTAGATATAGAACTACAGACAGGTGGAGTTTATGAGGAAGGATTGTATATTCATATGTAGTCCTGTAGCACTTAACCCACTTTGTTTCATAATATAAGCAAATACTTATTGAATTGATAAAGATGATATCAAGTGTCTCCTTTCTTATTAGCAAAGTATTCGTTGTAATTAAGCTCTTTATTATAACTTTTTTCCCCTGCTCATATCATAGATACCAGGTTTCCAGTGTCTGGCTAAAAACATGCCTGACCCAAGTAAGTTGAAATGTTTTTAAATATTCTCATCTTGTTGGGTTTTTGATCTTGCCATTTTCCTGGTAGAGAACAGGAAAATCATAGTAGAGAAGCCAAAGGGAATACAATAGGTACCTAAGATTGAATGATGGCAAGTAGTTTGAGGAGGAGGGTGTAAACCAAAAAACATTATAGAAAATTCTAGTAAGGGTCAAGAAAAGCACCTGGGCTTGGCAAAATTTAATTTTCAACTTTGCAAGCAACTTTATTTTCCCTTTTGTAAGTCAATAAATATTTTCAGGCAAAATTTATGGGCGTTTCATTTAGGCAGAGATATGACAAAACTTTATGGCATCTATATGAGATCCTAATATTTAAAAATGTAACATTGCCACTTTGTTCTGAGTATGCCTATGATTTGTCTCAGGAATTTCTGTTTTGGAAAGAAAGAATATATCTGTATGTGATTTGAAATAGAATATCGTCAAGAGTTTTTTTTGTCAAGTTGGAAAGTTTATGCTAAATCTTCAGAGTTATATTTTATTATTTCCTCAGTATTTTCTTACAAGAACATGGTAAAAAAACCAAAACCATTTACCAAAACTACGGATTTGAGTCTTTCAAACAGCAACACAGAAACCTCTGGCTCTATTAAAGTAGCCCCATCTTGCATCGTGGTCCTACAGTATTACAAGTTGTGAACTGCTAAGTAGTTGTGTTAGAAAGATGGGGCAGCATTAAGACTAAAACTGTCCCTATCAAATGACACTCTTTCTTTACCCTGAACTTTAGTTACAGCTCGAGAGAGTATCTGGCTGCCCTTCATGGAGACAGAGCTGCAGTGTGATGAGAAGACCATCATCATAGGCCACAGTTCTGGGGCCATCGCGGCCATGAGGTGTGATCCTAGTTGCCTTGTCACCCCTGTGTGGGCTTGTCAAGCTTGCTTGGGAAATAGCTTGTGTATATCTTAATTTCGGCTGTAAACAGTGCTGACCTCAAAACTGGTAACATAATCTGTCCTAATTCCTTCCTAGTTTGGTTAGTGGATTAAAAAATTTTTTGCTCTTACTGGGATATGGTGATTCTTGTTAAAACATGTGGCTCCAAACCCCAGTGGCTTCCCGCCCACCACCCTCAGAAAAACTCCTCGGCCTTCAAGGCCCCCACTAGCTGCAATGTCATCACTACCGTCTCCCCTTCACAGCCCCCAGACCTCACTGCAGTTCCTTAGCATGCCAAGCATGCACCTACCATAGGCCTTTGCTTGCCATTGTTCTACCTGGGACTCTCTGTCCCTAGATACCTACATGGCTTTCTCCTCTTTCAGTCTCTGCTCGATTGCCCCCTTTCAGTGAGGCCTTTTCTGATCACTCTGTATGAAACAGCAACCTCACCCCACTGGCGCCTATCCCCTTTATATCTTATTATCCCCTTTATTATCTATAGCACTTTCCACCATCTGACATCCTGTTTATTTCTTGTCTGTCTCCTGCCAATAGCATGTAAGCTTCCTGAGGGTGGAACTTTGTTCACTCTGATACTGAAACCCCAGCGCCTAGAAGAGTGTCTGGCATATGGTGGGTGCTCAGTAAATACTTATTGGAGAGGGAGGCCCCCGTCCCAACCCCAAGTCCTTAGGATTCATGGGCACACCCCTGATGCACTCCATAGAACATTATGGCTCTCCCTTTGGCTTTTAAGACCTAGGGGGTAGGGACTTAGCTGGCTGAATAAACCTTTTAGGGTTGGGTTTCTTCCATATTTGCTAGGCTGGATGACAAAGGATTATAAGGTTTTATTTGTGCTTCTTGTCCCAAGCAGTTGCTCAGGATGTCACATGAATTGCATATCAGAGAATCTTGCCGAATTCCATAACCTTTCAGCCACACTAATCAAAGCTACAAGAATAATGCTTTCCAATGTAGAGCTACAGAATTATGGTACAGTCAGTGTTTAAAAGCTGCCATGGGTTGTCTGGAAAAATGAAGAAATCCCTTTATGCTGAAATCTCTACCAACTCAAGGCCAACTGAGGTTTTCTCAGGCTATTGGCTGATAAAGACGTGCCTTCTTTTAAAGACCCTTGAAACTTAATGCAGGATTGTCAGCAACCTTCTAAGAATTAACTTCTAAAGCTAAGGTACACAAGGAGAAAAACAGATGCCAAAACCGTGGGGTGTAAGATTGTAGGGGAACAGGATATTGACACAGTCACAGAGGACCACCCACAGACTACTTATTAATCACAAAGGGGAAATCATGTCTTTACAATAGAGGCATCTGATGGATATCACCTTAAGTAATCAAAGTTAATCTCATCAATAAGGGGACAGCTGGCATGGTGAGCATCTGATGTGATGTAGTGGGGAGGACACAATGTCGCCTATGTAGTATTCTTGCCAAAAATGTTTAACCTCAGTGTAATCATGAGGAAACAGACAAATTCAGTTTAGGGGATAATGTACAAGACAACTGGCCTAAACTTTAAAAAAATGTGTCATTTAAAACAAAAAATTGAAGTGTCTAAAGAGTTATGAAAACCAAGTGCAATGCATGATCTTTGACTGGATCTAAGATTGAAAAGCAGTTTTAAAGAACATTTTTGGTACAACTGGGGAAAAATTAATACAGATATTACTTTCAATGTTAAATTTATTAGGTGTAATAATGGCACTGTGGTTATATAACCACACTGGGTTATATAGGTGCTGTTGTTCTAACTTTTCTGTAGGTTTGAAATTTTTTAAAACAAAAGGTTGGGGAAAAATGTTTAGGCCCAAGAACAAAATACCAACCCTAAATCTTTCCTGGTACAAAGGCCTCTTGAAACTATTACCATTCCACATCTTTCCTTAGCCTTGTCTTTGTGGAGTGGGAAACTGTCTGCAAAGAGTTAGCAGGGTGTCTGCTTGCCGGGCACTGTAGTGGCACCAGCATCACAAAGATCGAGAAGGCTCAGACCCACCCTTAAGGAGCTGACAGTTTATTGAGGGAGACAGATATAACACAACACAAATGAGTAATACAATGCAATGTGGAGTGTGTGGTAAAAGAGGTACATTTCTGGTACGGTACCGTGTTTCTTAAAAAATGGTCCACAGACCACTTGTGTTAGTCACCTGGGTTGAGGGAGGTGTCATGCCTCAACATGTGGATTCCTGGGCTTCAATCCCAACCCTCTGAATCAGATGCTCTGGGACTGAGCCTGGGAATCTACATGTTAACCAGTCAGGTTATGCTGATGTATACTAAAGGTAGATTAATGCACACATCAAAGAGAATGTTTACACTTTTCAT
Organism: Ceratotherium simum simum; assembly: GCF_057802395.1. Lineage (NCBI taxonomy): Eukaryota > Metazoa > Chordata > Mammalia > Perissodactyla > Rhinocerotidae > Ceratotherium > Ceratotherium simum. The sequence continues at coordinate 44,727,222 of NC_141920.1, read as the reverse complement.
GTTTATTCGGAAAGGATTACAGAAGGTTTGGACTACAGTAGTCCCCCCCTTACCCTCAGGGGATATGTTCTAAAACGGATGCCTGAAACCGTGGATAGTACCGAACCCTATGTATACTATTCTGTTCTATACATATGTAGTTGAGGTGCAACAGCAAAACTAGCACAGATTTCTTTTTCCTTCTTCATAATTTCACATATAGAAGATTCCTTCTTACCACAGATCTTAGCAACCTCAGCATATGACTTTTTTTTCCCTATACTGAGAACTTTCACCTTTTCACTTAAAGGAAGCACTTTATGGCTTCTCTTTGGCATATCCGAGTTGCCAGCAGCACTACTCTTGTACTTTGGGACCATTGTTAAGTAAAATAAGGGTGACTTGAACACAACCACTGTAATACTGCAACAGTCGATACGATAACCGAGACGGCTTCTAAGTGACGAATGGACAGGTAACATATACAGTGTGGATACGTTGGACAAAGGGATGATTCACGTCCCAAGTGGGAAAGGGGGATGGCGCGAGATTTCATCACGCTACTCAGAACAGCGCACAATTGAAAACTTATGAATTGTTTATTTCTGGAATTTTCCATTTAATATTTTCGGACCATGGTTGACTGTGGTAACTGAAACCGTGGAAAGTGAAACCGCGGATAAGGGGGGACTACTGTACCTTAAAAAATAAGTAGAAACTCATCAAGTAGCCAAGGTTAAGTGATTAACCACTGGGCACTTTCCTTGCTATTTTTCATATTAACTTTAACAGCATATATAGCACATGCTTTCTGTAAGCTAAATCAAACGAGTTTCTAGGTGGCTTATTGACTTTTTGATGATCATATTTGACATTAAATATTAGCTGACATGCTCTCTCTCTCTAGGTACGCAGAAACACATCGACTATATGCTATTGTATTAGTGTCTGCATACACATCAGACTTGGGGGATGAAAATGAGCGTGCAAGTGGTAAGTATGAAGGCAGAAACCCCAGAAAAGCCCTTCCTCTAGTCAAGGGGTTGCTTGTTCAGATTATAAAACAGTACTGTCTTTCAGATAGGCTAAAAAAATCTAACAGCATATGAAAAATATTTACCACCCATCTTTGGAAAAGTTAGGCACATTGAGAGGGTAGACCATTTCTAATCCATCGTCTAGAATTGAACCCTAGAGGCCTGCTTTTATTTGAACGACATACTTCCTCTTCATAAGTACCTATGGTTTCAAGCCCTACAGATTTGAAAATTAAAGGAGGGTGTCTAACTTACACTCAGGCTCTGATTCTTTGTGTCTCTGCTATGATCTTCACTTGGTATTTTAGAGTGGCTAGAATAGAAATTATCCAAGAGCAATGATAGGTTATATATTTTTTTCCCATAGGATACTTCAACCGCCCCTGGCAGTGGGAGAAGATCAAAGCCAACTGCCCTCGCATCGTGCAGTTTGGCTCCACTGACGATCCTTTCCTTCCCTGGAAGGAACAACAAGAAGTGGCCGATAGGTTGGAAGCCAAAATGTACAGATTCACTGACCGTGGCCACTTTCAGAACACAGAGTTTCACGAACTGATTAGTGTGGTCAAGTCTATGCTGAAAGTACCAGCATAGACAGGATGATTTCTGCTATTGTACATCCCAATATAGGGGTAGAGCAATAATATCTATTATCATATAATTACTGGGCACATAAAGCAGATCAAGTTAAGTTCCAAAACTGCCTAAAAAACAAACACAAGTTTTGAAAAACTAAGTTCCAAAGAGCATTTCCATTTTCTATAGAATCTACATTTCCCCACATTGCTATAAACTACAGCAGTTAAAGCAGATTTCCGCCATTTGATAAGGGACATAAGGATAGCTTAACCACCCTTATCTATCCAAAATGAGTCAGAAATGGAACCCAGGTTTCCTGATTCCCTGTCCAGATTAAAACTAAATAGGTTTCATGTATGTTGTAGGAGTTGTACTCCTATCTGATATAAAACTTTTCTATTTTATTGGGGAAAGAAAACATGACTAAAGGTCCAGAGTGTTGGCTTAGAGCTCAAAACACTAGCTGCTATTTCAGGCTGGCCCAAGATATTAAACCCAGACTAGGGCCTTCACCTTTGACACCCTGCCCCCTAGTCCTTCAAACATGTTGAGAGAGAATGATACATAAGGATGCTATGAGGCAGGGGTCTGCAAGCCTCAGGCAGGGAATATAAGCTTAGCCTATATACATAATGTGAGCACAGCCGACTAGATTTGTATCAGTCAAGAGTGGTGAGGATTAGGGCAATGTAGAGAACTCACACCCTATCTAAATTGTTGCTATGTGGGAAGGTGGCAAGGTGTTGCTAATTGTCTGATTTCAAGGAAAAAACTTCATACAGTGGTTTTTATATCCAGGGAATATATATGTATGTATATACAATTCATATGTACATGAATTAAGTCCAATCCCTATACATATGGATCATGTTAGTTGGTAACTACAGTGTAAATCAGAAATTTACAAATACTGCAAGACACACAAAGTCCAAGTCACCCATCTGTGACCTCTGCCATAAGTATTAACTTAGCCAAGTGGTTTAAATGATTCTCTATAGGGCTGGCCCCGCGGCTTAGCGGTTAAGTGCGCGTGCTCTGCCGCTGGCGGCCCGGGTTTGGATCCCAGGCGCGCACCGACGCGCCACTTCTCTGGCCATGCTGAGGCCGAGTCCCATATACAGCAACTAGAAGGATGTGGAACTATGACATACAACTATCTACTGGGGCTTTGGGGGGAAAAATAAGTAAATAAAGTTAAAAAAAAAAAATGTTAAAAAATTAAAAAAAAAAAAAAAAAGATTCTCTATAAAGCCTGAGAAAAGCCTAAGAAATGAACACAATGTCCAAGGATGAAATCATGGGAACAATTTGGATTTTGTTACAAAGTCTTAAATATTTTTAAAAATAATCTTTCCATACTTCAAATTTTGTCCTGTAAAAAGTTCTACCTTTTAACTTCCTTTATAGATCTCTTTCAACATCATTCCATGATTTTTCTTCTGATCATGCTCCCTCAAGAAAACCCCTTTCTCATTTCCCAACATTTTTTGGCTATCATGACCCCTAAGTATTGCCTCAAACAATTTCCAGTGAACTCACACCTGATGTTGCAGAACCTGATGTTTGCTGCAGTAATGTGAATTCCTATACTGTTTGTGCCTAAAAGGGATTCAAAGACATCATTTTAACCTGAAAAGTCTTTTGGTTTCTAAACATGTTCAAAGAAACAAGTCAGAAAAGATTCTCTAAACTTTCAACAGCAGTTATCTTTGGGGAATGGGAACTTTGGTAGATAGGTGTGGTGGACATCCTCTCTTCACTCCATACACCTGGGGGTTATTTGAATTTGTTACGTGTATTACATGTACATGAACATGTATTACTTTTATAATTAAAAATAAGATTTAAAAGAACTTATTTGGGGGCAGCCCCGTGGTGTAGTGGTTAAGTCCGGCGTGCTCCGCTTGCGTGGCCCAGGTTCAAGGGTTTGGTTCCCAGGTGCAGACCTACACGACTCATCAGTTGCCATGCTGTGGCAGTGACCCACATACAAAATAGAGGAAGACTGGCACAGATGTTAGCTCAGGGCTAATCTTCCTCAAGCAAAAAAAGAGGAAGATTGGCAAGCGATGTTAGCTCAGGGCCAATCTTCCTCACCAAAAATAAAGAAAGAAAGAAAGAAAGAAAACAACTTATTTGACAAGTGAAAAGCAAATTAGATAAATCATTTGAATAATAATTTTCTTAATGGGGCTGTTTAGCATTGATTTGACCAAGCCTATAATCAAAGTTTGATTCTATTTGAATTACTTGGAATTAGTAATTGCTCTCCTTACTCTCTGCCTTGTTTTCTGAAGTCCTTTCTTAAAAAATCAAACTTATACAAATAACAGTTTATAATACTTTGTTGTTCTCATCCTCCATAGAAAAAAGTCAAATACATACAATTGGGAAATAATTAATTCTAATATTCTTTATTCCTATAAAAATAATTAATATAGACTTATATGACTGTCGAGTTGTGCTGCCCAATATGGTAGCCCATAACCATAAGTAGCTATAAAATTAAAATTCAGTTCTTCATTCACACTAGCCATTTCATTTTTCTTTTTTTTTGTGAGGAAGATCAGCCCTGAGCTAACATCCATGCCAATCCTCCTTTTTTTTGGCTGAGGAAGACTGGCCCTGAGCTAACATCTGTGCCCATCTTCCTCCACTTTATGTGGGACGCCACCACAGCATGGCCTGACAAGTGGTGCGTCGGTGCGCACTCAGGATCTGAACCCGGGCTTCCAGCAGTGAAGCACGCGCACTTAACCGCTACGCCACAGGGCTGGCCCCACACGCTAGCCACATTTCAAGTGCTCAGCAGCCAAGGGTGACTAGTGGCTACCTTACTGGACAGCAGATATAGAATATTTCCATCATGATAGAAAGTTCTATTGGACAGCACTGGTTTAGGGCCTGTATTTTATATTCTTCCCTCACCTACCATCTACCAATGAATAATAGTCCAAAGTAAAAGTGACTCAACTTGAAATTACTGACTAGCGTGCTTAGTTGAGCACCATAGAAATCATGGCTCCATCAAATTTACTCATTACCAAACTAAGATCAGAGGAGTTTCATAGAAGAATCCCACATAAACTATTCATTTAAACCGTCAAATCAAGGACGCTCATGATTCTGTTTGATTCTCTATGGGTCATTATTAAGCATAGAGGGTCCTTGACAGACTCCAGGGAATATCTTTTCTCAGATGAGCAAAATATCTTATACTAAATGGAAATCAACGGTAAGCACTAGGACTTCACTCACAATTTGAGTTTTGGTGGTGTCATGCATCTAGAGCCCCACCATTTGTTTTGGTCAAAGTTTACTTCTATAGGGTGAACATCCATTTAACTACCATCAGAGGGGCTCTCTTTTTAAATTACTGTCTCTTTTCTCCCTCACTTAATATTCATAATGAAAACTATGCTATGGGAAAAAAGCTTACAGGGTTTCTTTATTCTGGTGAGGCAAGGAAAACTTTTATGTTTGAGCCATTGATTATAAGCTTGTTCAATCTCTGGCTATCAAGACATAATGGAAAGTCTGTATTTAAAACATAAACTGGTTCCTTCTCCTGACTTCTAACTCTCCTCCAAGTTCAGTTTTCTCATTAAATAATAAGAGCACCTCTGTGACAGGCCAGGTCCCAGGAAGGACAGATAATGTTCTTACCATTCCAGCTCTCACTGCGGGTGGAAGAGAAACCCTGTGTAGTTTCGGGCTCCCAGATTCTTCTGCCTCTTATATATATATCCAATACTTGAAATGATCTGTTTCAAAGTGCTGGTGTCATCAAATGCTAATTCTATAGAGCTGGCCTCAGAATTTATCTGGTTCTTAATTGGTTACCTGGCTGAATTCTGTTTTACTGATCCCATTTATCTCAATAACCCTTCTGTCGGTTGTCCACTTAGAGTATCTCCAAACTGGTGTTTGAAATCAGGCCTCGGTAGTAGCTGACCTTGAATTTCTTTCCCTTGGTCCCATGCTTTTGGCCTGGACACATCAACTTTTAAGTGCTACATAGTGAAAATACAACAGCTGAGATCCTAAAAAGCCCTCATCTAACTTCTGTGCAACTACATCAAATAACCTGGTGTTTTCTATATGGCTAAAGATTCAGACTGAAAGTGCTATTAGAACTGAGGACAATTAAAATGGTTTTCTGCTTAGTTTAGACCTATTACACTATGATTTTTAGAACAGAATAAGGAAACAAATCTAAAACAGGACAAGAAAAATGGCATTCCCCCCACGCCCCTCAACACCTGTGAATGGAGGGAAATGGACTATTTTTAGTTTTCATTTTTATTAAATAATAAGAATCTAGGGGAGAATTCCAGCAAATAATACAACTGAGCCACAGAGTGAAACTTGTAAGACTTTAACAAAGAAGGACCAGTGAAAAATACTCACTTTAGGATGAGAATGATAATATTTATGCACTGAAAACATATCCTTGACAATAGTCATCATTTGCGTTTGAGGTAAGTACAGTGACATAATCTTCTGAAAGAATATTTCTGACATAAAAAGGAATTAATAGTGTGTGGAAAAGGGATGTTCCACTTCCTCCCCAGTCATGCCCCAAGTTTGTGTATACTCTCCTGCAATTCCTGCCTTTGCCACTTTTAATTTCTTCTCAATGAAACCATTGAGAAAATAGAAAACAGAAATGGTGATAGTGAACCAGATATAAAAAATTTCCAATGAAGACCTTAATAAATATCTCATAATGGGCATTTTTAAGCTCTAGCCATTGTCATAGTACTTGGTAAACATGGATTTGTTGGTTTCTTTTTCCTTGAAACATCAAAAGTCGTGAAAGCTTCAGAAGGTGGTCCTCCAGAACTTCAAAGTATTTTATTTATTTAAGAGTGGATTTCACTACTAACCTTACCTGCTTCATAGTCTGTTGGCTACTCTACCAATATAAATTTAGTCTTCATAGATAATAAAATATATTTTCAGAGCAGCAAGTCTGTATCCATTATTGTGAAGTTGGCTTTCCTGGGAATTTGATGTTCCATCATGAATTAAATTATTTGCTCCTGAAGTAACTTCATTTGCAAAATGTCAGTAAAGTTCATAGCTCTCTATTAAAATTCGAGCCACTCTGTCATGTAAATACAATTAGATGGTGAAATCTCACCACCTTCATGGCAGTCATCAAAAACCTTTAAAAAAGAAAAAAGTTTATATTCAAACTGAAGTTTTAAAATTATTATATTATAGTTAAGGTCTTAAATGTCAACTACAACTAAAATTTCTGTTAACAAAGTATCCAAGACCCAACTGTTTATTTAAAGCAATATTGAAAACAAAATTTTCAAATTGAAAGAGATTAGGACTGTATTTAAGATCCTACTATAATAAGACTTGATCTGTGATCCTCAAGATAGTTAATGAGACCTTTAACTGTAGCATTAAGATGACCATGTTCACCTGCCCACTGGGCAAAAGGTTCTCAGCAGGCAACAGAGGAATACAGAAAGGGAGATCTATACATATGAATGACTTCATTTTGACTAACCAAATATTTCATGTTTAGCTACCTTCCTTTTTGTGAAGGGTGCTAAATAGAATTCCCAATATGCTAGCCTTTTTTCTAGGAGTTGAAACCAGAGCCTAGAGGGCTTAGTCATGTAGACAAGGGCCAGTATAATGAAATAAAACATAGATTAGCAGCCCAAGAATATAAATGCCGTGAGAGCTGGGACAGTGCTTACAGTACACAGTTGGCACTCATAAACTATCTGGGAATGAACAAATGAGTGCTGGGGCATACAGCAGGGAAAAGAACATAATCCCTGGGTTTGAATCCTGGTTGTTACTTCTAAGCTGTATGCTCTTAGGTCCTTCCTTAGCCCAAGTTCCCTCATGCTGAAGGGAAACACCACTAGCTCCAAGGGACATAAGAAGGATTAAATGAGGGGCTGGCCCGGTGGCATAGTGGTTAAGTTTGCACACTCCGCTTCAGTGGCCTGGGGTTCGTGGGTTTGGATCCCAGACACGGACCTACACACCGCTCATCAAGCCATGCTATGGTGGCATCCCACATACAAAATAGAGGAAGATTGGCACAGATGTTAGCTCAGGGACAATCTTCCTCGAGCAAAAAAAAAAAAGGAGGATTAGCAACAGATGTTAGCTCAGGGCCAATCTCCTCACAAAAAAAAAAAAAAAAAAAGGATTAAATGAGACAACATGAAAATCATCAGGAACATGTCTGGCCCATGGTAGGTTCTCAATAAATCTCTAGGTTAAATGATTCTCTCTCATCAAAAATTGTCCATTTCAGGGCCAAGAGCAGAGCACACAAATTCCCTTAACCTGGTTATTCTAAGAAAGAATGTAAGGCAAAGGTTTATTCTCTAAAGGTCCATTATTAAGATTATATGGAGGTTTGAGCAGCTCTTGGTCCACCCTGAGAGTCTGAGAAAACTGGAGAGTCCCTGCTGGTACATTATGTGGCATTTGTATTTGGTGGCAGTCAAGTGTAAAGTGAAGCCACTTTAACTCACCGGGCAGAGTCCACAGGGGGCCCGGACCAAACCTGTGGGTGGGATGATTGGATTGACTGCCCTATACAGTTTCATGTGTCCGTCTACACTGCCAACTGTGCCTTCTTTTGCAGCAATGATAGTCATCTCCACTTTCCCATCATAAATGAGCGTATTCAAGATGGTTTCAATGTCCTCCATGGACAACTCTACCTAAAAAGGGGGATACATGAGAAAGGACACCAAAAGGACAGGGAGACATCCTTTTTGGAGGGGGTTTTAAACAGTAAAGGTTCACAATTCCTTGGTGAAATGGGGAAGCATTCTGCTGGAGAGTAATCAAAAGCACGAGGAGGTTGAACAACGGCCCAAGTTAGCACAACCACTGAAATATAGGGGACAGAACTCTAACCTCAGGCTGAGTTTGACACTTTCTGATGTCTTCACCCTCCTAAGTAAAACCTAGAATTCTTGTAAAGTAACATTTCTTTGGTAATAAATTGATGGAGATTTATAAAATACTTGAGCAGAAAGGTATGTTAGACATCAAAGAGTCCAAATTCCTAGTTTTTTATAAATGAGAAACCCAGGAAATGAAAATGGCTTGTCCAAGAGGCCCTTTTAGTCTCTTCTCCAACTGTGAAAAGCAGCCAGTACAGTGGCCTTAGGTATAGGTCTTCAAAAGAATATGCTGATTACACCACTTACATGTTATAAGTAGGAAAATACCAATAAATGACAACTGATGTGATGACCGATGTTTGGCACATAGGCTGAAATGTCCCTGATAAAGTCAAGAACTTGTCAGAAGAGACTTTTGAATTTGGTAGTGAAATGCACTGCCAGGCCTCCACTCTACTGCTCTATATCCCAGGCTCAAGTACATACAGTTCAGACAGCGCCCGATGGCAATGACCGTCTTTGCCTAACTGGCTTAGGACAGTACTTTCTCAAAGTGGGTTCTGCAGAATGTTCACAGGTATCACCTGAAGAAAGGGTCTGGGTCAAACAGGTTTGGAATACATTGAAAACTATACCCCTATGATGACGAATAAGTTTTAAAAAATAAGACGAAAATTAGAAACTGGGTTCCAACCTTACTGATCCCCAATTCACAGATATATTTCCACACTTCATGTGATGAAGCAAATGAACTATTTCTTTGTATCATCGGATTCTGTTTGCTTTCTCGTGCTGTTTCTGCCTATAAGGGTAGAAAGATAAATCTCGGCAAGAATATTGGTGTTTTCTGAATACAATTTATGCAGAGTGAAATCAACAGTAGAACATATTTTGTTTAGTAAAAATTAGCAATTTCAATATTTTCAATTTCTATAAAATATGATATACAAGATTAAACATTCTTTATGAAGAAACTTAAAAAAAAAGATTTGTATTGATGTTTCCTCAATTGTGCCTCACCTTGGTCTGTAGGAATTTAAAACACTGTTGGTTAAGCACCTCTACAAATTCAGATTCAAAATCCTGGTCACTGTACCAGGCTCCACCAGTCACAGACCGGTCTGGCTGCAGGTTATAGAGCATATACACCTTCTTTTTTGAGGCCTAGGAAAAAATATGCACAGCAGATGTGGTTATAAGATAACAGTCTTCCAAAACTAAAATTAAAAAAAAACCCCAAACTTCGTATTTTAGAGCAGTTTTAGATTTATAGAATTATTGTGAAAATGACACCGAGTTGCCATTTACCTTATGCTCAGCTTCCCTTATTAGTGACATCTGACATTATGAGCGTACATTTGTTACAATGAATGAACCAACACTGATATGTTATTATTAACTAAAGTCTATACTTTACTCAGATTTTGTCTTTTTTTCCCCTAATGTCCCTTGTCTGGTCCAGGATCCTATCCAGGATACCACATTACACTTAGTTGTCATGTCTCCTGAGGAAACTTTTGGTCATGACAGTTTCTCAGACTTTCCTTGTTATTGATGAACTTGCCATTTTGGAGAATTACTGGTCAGGTATTTTGTAGGATGTCCCTTAATTGGGATTTGTCTGATGTTCTTCTCATGATTAGACAGGAAAAAAAGACCACAGAGGTAAAATGCTTTCATCACATCACATCAAGGGTACTTGATCATCACCAAATGATGATTGATTGTCATCAATATGACTTATCAACGTCATATTGACGTTTACGTCAACCTTGATCACCTGGCTTGAGGTGGTATTTCTCAGTTTTCTCCACTGTAAAGTTACTTTCCCCCTGCCCTTTCCATATGTGGAAAGAAGTCACTATGCACAGCCCACCTTAAGGTGTAGGAGTTATGCTCCACTTCCTTGAGGGTGGAGCGTGTATATAACTTATTTGGAATTCTTCTGCACAGGATGTCTATTCTCCCCCATTTATTTATTTATCCAAACACTTATCTATATCAGTATGGACTCATGAATATTTATTTTTTACTTTGGGTTACAATCTAATACTACTTTATTTAAAACCTTGAAAACATCATGCTAAGTGAAAGAAGCCAAACACAAAAGACCACATATTGTATGACTCCATTTATATGACATATACAGAATAGGCAAATCTATAGACACAAAAAGTACATTAGTGGTTGTCAGGGCCTGGGGGCAGGGAGGCTGGGGAGTGACTGCTAGTGGGGTCACGTTTTGGGGTGATGAAAATGTCCAAAAATTAGAATAGCATGACGGTTGTACAACTCTAAAAGGATAAATTTTATGGTATGTGAATTACAGTCATGTGTCACTTAACGACAGGGATATGTTCTGAGAAAGGTGTCATCAGGCAATTTCGTCGTCATGCAAACATCATAGAGTGTACTTACACAAACCTGGATGGTATAGCCTACTACACACCTAGGCTATATGGTATTGCTCTTGGGGGACCACCATCGTATATGCAGTTTTCGCTGACTAAAACATCATTATGTGGCGCATGACTGTATATCTCAATAAAGCTGTTATTAAAAATAAAGATGTAAAAGGAAGATTGGCAAAATGAAGCTAGGTGATGTACCGGTACGTGGGGATACATTATATTATTTTCTCTACTTTTGTATATATTTGAAACTATCCATTAAAAATGTGCACAAGAAATAATATTCTAAATTATGGAGTGGTATGATATAAATATAATTTGATAAATAAAATCACTGACGAGGGCCGGCCCTGTGGCTTAGCAGTTAAGTGCGCGCGCTCCGCTGCTGGCGGCCCGGGTTCGGATCCCGGGCGTGCACCGACGCACCACTTCTCCGGCCACGCTGAGGTTGTGTCCCATGTACAGCAACTAGAAGGATGTGCAGCTATGACGTACAACTATCTACTGGGGCTTTGGGGGGAAAAATAAATAAATAAAATTATTTAAAAAAAATAAAAAATAAAAAAAATAAAATCACTGACGAACATCAGGTTCTCATATGCTGAAATCTGTGTTCAAGCAAACGTTAGTCTAGGGGAGTCTCAGCTTTTCTAGTGCCTAAACCAGTGAGGTCAGCGCAGGTGTCCCTGAGGGAGCCAGCTCTGGAGCGTGGAGCCCCTGAAGGATGTGACAGGGGTAGGGTGGGGTAAGGAAGAGGCAAAACACCATTTGCTGGAACAGACGCTCCACCAGAGCAGAGATCTTTCTCTGACTTGGTCACTAATGTATCCTAAGCACCCAGAACAGCACCTGGCACACAGCAAAGGAAAAACAGGTATTTGCTGAATGAGTAATCTAGTATGCCAGGATGAAGTAAATTATCTCACCACAAAATCCAGGAAAAATGTTCATGATTCCAAAAATTCTTTACTGAAGACAGTCAAGTAGTTTTAGATTTTTGAGTGGGTAAGACACTAAGAGTTAACTAGGCAGTGACACATCTCAGCAGCATCTCCAAACCAATCTGAGCTAAATTTTTAAATATCTTTTTTGACCAGTTGTTTTAAAGATTTTTATTTATTTATTTTTTTCCCCCCAAAGCCCCAGTAGATAGTTATATGTCATAGTTGCCCATCCTTCTAGTTGCTGTATGTGGGACGCGGGCCCAGCACGGCCAGAGAAGCGGTGCGTCCGTGCGCGCCCGGGATCCGCACCCGGGCCGCCAGCAGCGGAACGCGCGCACTCAACCGCCAAGCCACGGAGCCGGCCCTGACCAGTTGTTTTAAATCACGACATAGCTTAAACAACAATAAAAACTTGAAATATACTTGGAGCAATATATGTAAAGAGAACATCTGGGGGAAGAAAAGAGAAAACTACTCACTGCCACAGACTTAACAGCTTTGATAAGCTTTTTACTTTCCAAGTTCTTTAGAATTTTGTTAATTTCTGTTAATGGCAAGTTACTCTTGTATCGGATATCTCTGCTCCATATTCCTATAAGAAAGTAAAGTAAAATAAATGAACACTAAAGGATTTGTGTTTATATCTCATTGCTTATTTCTCATTCCAAAACTAACAAAATATATATATGCATATATTCCTAGAGTATAGTTGAAATCCTAGTGTGGCACCTTTTAAAAAACAGATGAGAAGATGGCGGCGTAAGCAGACTCTGAACTCACTTCCTCCCGCGGACACAGCCAATTTACAACTACTCGTGGAAAAATTACCCCCGAGACAGAACTGAAAACTGGATGAGAGGAACTCCTGCAACAACGGACAATCCTAATTGAGGTGGAAGAGGCAGAAGCTCCCTTCGGGAGAGGGAAAATGCCGCCTTCACAAGCTGCAGTGCTTCACAGCCACCTGGGAGCCGCCCACAGGTTCGCAGCCTCCCTGGAAGCGCGGGGCCCTGAGCCAGGGAGCGCCCCTGCTGTGGGCATTTTGTGGACCCACCACAATCGAGACGAGTGGAATGATATATGACTTTGCCTGCTACTAAAACATTGGGGAGTACCGCCAGAAAAGCTGGTTCACAAAGAAATTAAAACCGGCTCTTAAAGGACCCATGCGCAAACTCACCCGTTTCAGAAAGCAACCTAAAATCACCAGAAAGAAAGGTGCACAAAGAAAGGTGCTTTGGTGAAAAGAGACTCACCTGATAGACTCTGAGTGCACTGCAGTGAGAGGTGAGACCTCTCCAGGGACTAGGACATTGGCGGCGGCCATTGTTGTGGCCTGGTGTGGGTGTACTGACACAGACGCCATTGGAATTCTCCCTGGGGACTGTTAGCCCAGGTCTGCCCCACCCAGTAGAGCACCAATTTGATCCAGCTCAGCCAGGGCAGGCAGCCCACCCTAGAGACTGGCCCCACCCAACAACAAGCCCTCAGGCAACTGGTGGGCCCGCGTAGATTGGTGACTGGATTCTCTGCAGCCTGGCAACTGAGCATACTTCAGAGAGGCAGGGTGTGCACAGGAGTGGGTGGAGAGTGTGGGGCGGTGGTGGAGTGTGTGGGGCTCCTGCCGTGGAGAGACTGGGTCCACTTCAGGAGGTCGGGGCACACACACGGGGCAGGACTGTGTTGACTGTGTGTGTGGACCTGTGGGTGGCAGGGCTTGTCAGCTGCAGAAGACTTGTGCTTCTCAAAGACCCACATAGGGGGTTTGCCCCACCTTCCAAAGCCTGAAACAATTGGGTGCTCCCGTGCCTGAGGCCAGCTCCGCCAGCTGCAATCCTCAGAGAGCTGACAAGAGACCTAAAGGCTGGAGGCTTATAGCAGTTGTAAGGCCCTGAGCCTAACAACCTGCTACGCTGGGGGCCTACTCACTTAAAAGAAATACTGAAACACAAATGTGGTATTAGAACTTGCAGCCAACTGTGCTGGGGCTCCCCACACCTGATAAAGAGACTGAAGGGCCCACAACAACTACAAGCAGCTGAGCATTACAACAGCTGGCCAGGAGCATAACTCGGCCTCCCTGGGCACCTACAGGGAGAACAAACAGGCCACAACAGAAGGACACACGTAGCCCACATAGGGCTCACCCCTGGAACATTGAGAACTGAGAGAAGCACACTGCAGGCCTGCTAAGGCATCACTTATATAAGGTCACCTATCCAAGAGCAGGAGAGGTAGCTGACCTACCTAATACACAGACACAAGCACAGGGAAAGAGGCAAAATGAGGAGGCAATGGAATACATTCCAAGTAAGAGAACAGGACAAAACCCCAGAAAAGGAACTAAGTGAAACAGAAATGAGCAACCTACCTGACAGAGTTCAAACTAAGAGTGTTAAGGATGCTCACTGATCTGGGGAGAAGAATAGATGAACTCAGTGAGAATGTCAACAAAGAAATGGAAGACATAAAAAAGAACCAATCAGAAATGAAGAATACAATACTGGAAATGAAAAATTCACTAGACGGACTCAAAAGCAGAGTAGAGGATACAGAAGAACGGATCTGCGAACTGGACGAAAGACTAGAAGAAATTACCCAAGCTGAACATGTAAAAGAGAAAAGAATTAAAAAGAGTGAGGACAGTCTAAGGGACCTCTGGGACAACATGAACCACACTAACATCCGTGTTATAGGTGTCCCGGAAGGAGACGAGCGAGACAAAGGGGCAGAGAATCTATTTCAAGAAATACTAAATGAAAACTTCCCTAACCTAAGGAAGGAGACAGACATCCAGGTACAGGAAGCACAGAGAGCCCCAAACAAGATAAACCCAAAGAGGCCCACACCAAGACACATCATAATCAAAATGTCCAGAATTAAAGATAAAGAGAGAATCCTAAAAGCCGCAAGAGAAAGACAAGTTAAATACAAAGGAAAGAATCTATTTCAAGAAATACTAAATGAAAACTTCCCTAACCTAAGGAAGGAGACAGACATCCAGGTACAGGAAGCACAGAGAGCCCCAAACAAGATAAACCCAAAGAGGCCCACACCAAGACACATCATAATCAAAATGTCCAGAATTAAAGATAAAGAGAGAATCCTAAAAGCCGCAAGAGAAAGACAAGTTAAATACAAAGGAAACCCCATAAGGCTATCAGCTGACTTCTCAGCAGAAACCTTACAGGCTAGAAGAGAGTGGCACGATATATTTAAAGTGCTAAAAGGAAAAAACTTACAGCCAAGAATACTCTACCCAGCAAGGTTATCATTCAAAATGGAAGGAGAGATCAAAAATTTCCCAGACAAGCAAAAATTAAAGGAGTTTGTCACCAAGAAACCAGTGCTACAAGAAATGTTAAAGGGACTGATTTAAGGGGAAAAGAGAAGACCACAAATAGGAAAAATTATCTATTTCCATGATAAGAGGGTAATGGATACAAATGCACAAAAAAGAGGTTAGATAGGATATCAAAAACATAAAATGAGGGAGGAGGGGAGTTAAAGAGTAGAGCTTTCAGACAGAGGTCAAACTAAAGAGACCATCAGTTCTGTATAGAAGGAGAAAGGAACAGAGGACTACTAAAACACTGAGGAAAAAAAAACGTTAAAAAATGGCAGTAAGTACATACTTATCAATAGATACTTTAAACGTCAATGGACGTTTAAAATGCTCCAATTATGGGCTGGCCCCATGGCTTAGCGGTTGAGTGCATGCGCTCTGCTGCTGGCGGCCCGGGTTCGGATCCCGGGCGTGCACCGACGCACCGCTTGTCCCGCCATGCTGAGGCTATGTCCCACATACAGCAACTAGAAGGATGTGTGGCTATGACATACAACTATCTACTGGGGCTTTGCGGGGAAAAATAAATAAATAAAATTAAAAAATAAATAAATAAAATAAAATAAAATAAAATGCTCCAATTAAAAGGCATAGGGTGGCTGATTGGATAAAAAAAACAAGACCCATATATATGCTGCATACAACAGACACACTTCAGACCTAAAGACACTCACAAACTGAAAGTGAAGGGATGGAAAAAGATACTCCATGCAAATGGCAAAGAAAAGAAAGCTGGGGTAGCAGTACTCATATCAGACAAAACAGACTTTAAAACAAAAACTGTAAAAAGAGACAAAGACGGGCATTACATAGTGATCAAGGGAACAATCCATCAAGAGGATATAACACTTGTAAATATCTATGCACGCAATGTAGGTGCACCTAAATATATAAAGCAATTATTAACAAATATAAAAAGAGAAATAGACAGTAACACAATAATAGTAGGGGACTTTAACACTCCACTTACACCAACGGATAGATCATCCAAACAGAAGATCGATAAGGAAACACTGGCCTTAAATGACACACTAGAACAGATGGACCTAGTAGATATATACAGAGCATTCCATCCAAAAACCAAAGAATACATGTTCTTTTCAAATGCACATGGAACATTCTCCAGGATTGATCACATATTAGGCCACAAAACAAGTCTCCATACATTTAAGAAGATTGAAATAATACCAAGCATCTTTTCTGACCACAATGGTATGAAACTAGAAATCAACTATAGGAAGAAAATCAGAAAAGCCACAAATATGTGGAGATTAAACAAAATGCTACTGAACAACGACTGGGTCAATGAAGAAATCAAAGAAGAAATCAAAAAATACCTGGAGAGAAATGAAAATGAAAATACGACATGCCAGAATTCATGGGATACAGCAAAAGTGGTTCTAAGAGGGAAGTTTATAGCAATACAGGCCTATCTCAACAAACAAGAAAAATCTCTAATAATAAACAATCTAACAATGAACCTAAAGGAACTGGAAAAAGAAGAACAAAGCCCAAAATCAGTAGAAGAAGGGAAATAATAAAAATCAGAGCAGAAATAAATGAAATAGAGACCAAAAAAACAATAGAAAAAATTAATAAAACCAAGAGCTGGTTCTTTGAAAAGATAAAATTGACAAACCTTCTGCTAGACTCACCAAGAAAAAAAGAGAGAAAGCACAAATAAGTAAAATCAGAAATGAAAGAGGAGAAATTACAACAGACACCTCAGAAATACAAAAGATTATAAGAGAATACTATGAAAAGCTATATGCCAACCAATTCGACAATCTGGAAGAAATGGATAAATTCTTAAAATCATACAACCTTCCAAAACTGGATCAAGAAGAAGTAGAGAATCTGAATAGACCAATCACCAGTAAGGAGATCGAAACAGTAATCAAAAACCTCCCCAAAAATAAAAGTCCAGGACCAGACGGCTTCCCTGGTGAATTCTACCAAACATTCAAAGAAGACTTAATACCTATCCTTCTCAAACTCTTCCAAAAAATTGAGGAGGGGGGGAAGCTCCGTAACTCATTCCACGAAGCTGACATTACCCTGATACCAAAACCAGACAAGGACAACACAAAAAAAAGAAAATTACAGGCCAATATCACTAATGAACATCAATGCAAAAATCCTCAACAAAATACTAGCAAATCGCATACAACAATACATTAAAAAGATTATACACCATGATCAAGTGGGATTTATTCCAGGTATGCAGGGATGGTTCAACATTCGCAAATCAATCAACGTAATACACCACATTAATAAAATGAAGAATAAAAATCACATGATCATCTCAATAGATGCATAGAAAGCATTTGACAAGATACAGCATCCATTTATGATTAAAACTCTGAATAAAATGGGGACAGAAGGAAAGTACCTCAACATAATAAAGGCCATATATGACAAACCCACAGCTAATATCATCCTCAATGGTGAAAAACTGAAAGCTATCCCTCTAAGAACAGGAACCAGACAAGGATGCCCACTGTCACCACTCCTATTTAACATAGTACTGGAAGTCCTAGCCAGAGCAATCAGCCAAGAAAAAGAAATAAAAGGGATCCAAATTGGAAAGGAAGAAGTGAAACTGTCACTATTTGCAGATGACATGATTTTATATATAGAAAACCCTATAAAATCCACCAGAAAACTTTTAGAAGTAATAAACGTATAAGGTAAAGTTGCAGGATACAAAATCAACATACAAAAATCAGTTGCATTTCTATACACTAACAATGAAGTCGCAGAAAGAGAAATTAGGAATACAATCCCATTTACAATTGCAACAAAAAGAATAAAATACCTAGGAATAACCTTAACCAAAGAGGTGAAAGATCTGTACACGGAAAACTATAAAACATTGCTGAAAGAAATTGAAGAAGACACAAAGAAATGGAAAGATATTCCATGCTCTTGGATTGGAAGAATTAACATAGTTAAGATGTCCATACTTCCTAAAGCAATGCAATCCCTATCAAAGTTCCAACAACATTTTTCACAGAAATAGAACAAAGAATCCCAAAATTTATATGGAACAACAAAAGACTCCAAATAGCTAAAGGAATCCTGAGAAAAAAGAACAAAGCTGGAGGTATCACACTCCCTGATTTCAAAATATACTACAAAGCTATAGTAACCAAAACAGCATGGTACTGGCACAAAAACAGACACACAGATCAATGGAATAGAATCGAAAGCCCAGAAATAAACCCACACATCTATGGACAGTTAATCTTTGACAAAGGAGTCAAGAGCATACAATGGAGAAAAGAAAGTCTCTTCAACAAATGGTGTTGGGAAAACTGGACAGCCAAATGCAAAATAATGAAAATAGACCCTTACCTCACACCATGCACAAAAATTAACTCCAAATGGATTAAAGACTTGAATGTAAGACCTGAAACTATGAAACTCCTAGAAGAAAACATAGCAGTACGCTCTTCGACATCAGTCTTAGCAACATATTTTCAAGCACCATGTCTGACCGGGCAAGAGAAACAATAGAAAAAATAAACAAATGGGACTACATCAAACTAAAAAGCTTCTGCACAGCAAAGGAAACCATCAACAAAACAAAAAGACAACCTAACAATTGGGAGAAGATATTTGCAAACCATACATCTGATAAGGGGTTAATCTCCAAAATTATAAAGAACTCATGCATCTCAATAAGAAAAAAACTAACAACCCAATTAAAAAATGGGCAAAAGACCTGAACAGACATTTCTCCAAAGAATATATACAAATGGCCAACAGGCACATGAAAAGATGTTCAAAATCATTAACTATCAGGGAAATGCAAATCAAAACTACAATGAGATATCACCTCACGCCCGTCAGAATGGCTATAATTAACAAGACAGGAAACAACATGTGTTGGAGAGGATGTGGAGAGAAGGGAACTCTCATACACTGCTGGTGGGAGTGCAAACTGGTGCAGCCACTATGGAAAACAGTATGGAGATTCCTCAAAAAATCAAGGATAGAACTACCATATGATCCAGCTATTCCACTGCTGGGTATTTATCCAAAAAACTTGAAAACACCAATGCGTAAAGATACATGCACCCCTGTGTTCATTGCAGCGTTATTCACAATAGCCAAGACTTGGAAGCAACCTAAGTGCCCATCAAGGGACGAATGGATAAAGAAGATGTGGTATATATACACAATGGAATACTACTCAGCCTTAAGAAATGATGAAATCCAGCCATTTGTGACAAGATGGATGGACATTGAGGGTATTATGCAAAGTGAAATAAGTCAGAGGGAGGTCAAATACTGTATGACTTCCTTCATTAAGTAGTAGATAATAACAACAATAAACAAACACATAGAGACAGAGATTGGATTGGTGGTTACCAGAGGGGGAGGGGGGAGGGAGGAGGGTGAAAGGGATAATTAGGCACATGTGTGTGGTGATGGGTTGTAATTAGCATTTGGGTGGTGAACATGATGTAATCTATGCAGAAATAGAAGTATAATGATGTACACCTGAAATTTATACAACGTTATAAACCAATGTTACTGCAATAAACAAAAAATTAAAAAAAACAAACAAACAGATGAAAAGGGCATTTTTACAATGGAGGAAAAATCTTGAATGTTACTGAATTAACTTATATTGTCTCCTCCATCCCATCCTGCACCCCAAGCCTGTTTCCTGTTATTTTCACTTTAGATTGTGTATGTGAAAAACAAACATAAGTTTGGGCCAGCGTTAGCTGCTGTCCTCAACAGAGAGCAAAAAACCCTTTATGTGAGACTCTGAATGCATGGATATCCATTATTTATACACTATATTTGGGAGATGGAAAATGGAAGATTGTGGTTCTTTAGCCATTAAAAGCCCTGCGCAGGAAGCTATGATTTCTCTTTCCAAGAAGGAAATAAGTGTTAAATGTGGAAGGGAAATTTTATGTAAAAATATTTTGCCCTATTTTCTTCCCAATGTAAAGGCGTACTGAGATAAGAATTTTTTAAAAATAGAGAATGACTTTTTCTTATGTCTACTTTTAAAATGTTAATTTAACTTCCTAACTAATAAATATTAGAATTATATGATTTCAGATTATATCATAATTGTTAGCTAATACCAATGACTCAAATAGATCCTAAATTGTAATAACAGCAATTTAGATATAATTCTTCAGTGGGGATAGGAGAGGAACTCAATAGCTGTGAGGCACCTCTGTCAGACACTACCACACTGCACTAGACATCCCTCTGGTTTTTGCAAAAACCAGAGAGACCTTATCATCCACGATTTACAGCTAAGATGAAGAAACTAAGGCTTCCAAAGTTTAGAAAGTGAGAATTAAAAAAACCCTTAAGTTTTAATTTATTTATTTTGAATACATTCACGTGGTTCAGAATTCAGAAGTTTCCTTCCATCCCTGCCCACAGCCATCTATTTCCCGCCTCCTCTGTGGCAACAATGACATCACCTCTGGGTGTCCTACAAGCATATGTACATTATATATTTATGTCATGTTTTCCTTTCCTTTTAACACAAATGGCAGCATACTCTGCACACTGAGCTAAACCCTGGGAAGCCAGGATCTCAGTCCCTTCCTAAAGACAATGTTTTCTCTGTTTCTTCCTTCACATGCTTACCTTTATTTCCTGCATCCTCTATGATTTGATATACTAGCTTTTCTTGGTTATCTGATCCTTTCATTTTACTGCAGGGGAATAAGACAGAATTAAGAGGCAAAGAGGTACAGGATAATCTAATAATCTACATGACTACTTAAATGAATTAGCAGACAAGGTCACCACATTGACTTATTTACCAAAAGGGCTTACCTTAAAAAGAATGAGACAGGGCTGAATGTACCAGAATGAAAAGATGTCCAAGATACAGTAAGTGAAAAAAACAAGTTGCAAAACAGTATGGATAGCATGATCCCATTTTTGTTTAAAAAAAAAAGAAGAAAAGAGATTATATATAAATATATAGTATATAAATATATAATCACCTATATATATTTATATATACCAAAAATAAGAGCAGTTATCTCTGGGAAATGGAACTCATGATAGGAGGCAGGAACGATATGCAAGACAAGTTTACACTATGCAATTCTATATTAGCGTTTTTTCCCAAAACATGTATTACTTTTGTAGTAATTAAAATTTTCTTAAAATAAAAAAATTCGATGCTTACCCAGCATTCTGAGAATCCTTTATTCTATACAGAAGGCCAGTATTGCTCCTTAAGAGATCCAACTGACCCTAAAGTTTTTTTTACAGAAAATAGCAGTGAATTATTTTGCAGATACATCAAATCCAACGACAAATTTTAATGCATTCTTTAATATTTTACAGAGACTAAAATATCCTCCCTCCCACAGTTATCTGTCAGTTCCTCACTTGAGACTTAAGTTTTTGCCTACACATCACATGCAATGTATTTTTCAAAACTTAGCTCTTTATCTAATTATTTTCCAAAATATTAATACCTGACGATTTCCTATATGCTAGATCCTGGCTTGGTTATATGATCAATGCATAAAGAATTTTAAACAAGCAGCTTTAGAATAATAAATAAAAATCCATATTCAAATTTAAATAAATTCAATGAATATATATAATGTAAATATAATAAAAATTAAAATATAATTTATATAAAGAAGTTCAAATGAAGGCTAAACATGCATAAATATTCTATAACATGATGACTAAATAAAATTCACAAAGTTAATAGTGACATTTACTTATATGAATGATTTCTACTGTGTTACGTGAAAATTAGGCAGAAAGGTCAACCAATGAATAAAAGGTCTGTAGTTGCTTTGTTTTTATATAACAAATCAAAAGTAAAATAAACCATGTCTGACATGCTTCTGAATTTCCTTGGGTCTGAACTTAGGAATACATCCAGACATCTGTACCACTGGACTTCTGGCAGTTCTGGGAAGCCATGACTGACAGAGGCTCCATTCCCATGAGTTAAGACTGGGCAGACCCATGACTTGGAAATGGGTTTCCATATGGATGAACAGCAATACCCTCCCTCCCTCACCAGACCCCACTAAGTGGCAAAATCTAACCACAAAATTCAATTTGACAGCTCATTTAGTTGTTTAATTCAGCTATGAACCTTTACTGAACACCTGTACTGTGATAGGTGTTTGGGGGGACAAACATGAATTCTGAAAGAGAATCACACAGCTAGCTTCAATACCATCTGGTTGGCGTTAAGATAGAGGTAAGTAAAGGGTGGGATGCGCTCTCAGGGAAGAAGCTTTGGCCCAACCTGGGGGGTCAGGGAGGCTTCCTGGAAATGATAGTAGAGCTGAGTCTGGAAGGATAATGAGGAGTTAGTTTGTGAAGAAAGAGAAGAAGAGCCTTCTAAGCAGGGAAGACAGCAGGAGCAAAACACCTGACACATGAAATAGCATGATATGGCAGAGACCCAAAAACAATCTGTTCCCTCTAAAACACAACTTTTGAGTCAGAGTGGTCAAGGAAGGTGAGGCAGGTGAGAAAGGTAGGGGCTCAGTGTGGTAAACCCAGGAGTTTGGACTTGAATCTCTAGCGTTGAGAAAAGAATTTTTGGTGGGAAAGTGACTTGCTCAGATCTGTATTTAAGACAGGATGGCTGCTCTGAGGCAGACGGAGCCAGGAAAGTCAGTTAGGATGCACTGTAATAGGCCAGGTAAAAGCCAAGAGTCTGAATACATGCAAGGGCAACAGGAATGGAAATGGGGGGGCGGGGACAAATTTGACAATTGTTTAAGAGCTAAAATCAGCAACACTTTGTGATTTATTAACAATTACTTCTTGCTTAAAATTCTTCAACAGCTCCACCACTTCCTACAGCCAACAGGACTGGCAGAAGGCGGGGCTGCAGAGGTGGTGAAAGAGGGAGGTGCCGAGGATCATTCTGACAGAAAGGAAAGGGCTGAAAGGGCGGTCCAAAGACAAAAAACATCTTCCATTGCTACATCCTTCCAGTATCCCTCCCTCTACCCTTCCTGGAGCTGAAGACCTTCACCACAGGGAACTGACTAGAAATCACCAACATTCCTTTTTCCCTTGGGCTAAAACACAGGTCGGCAACCTCGCCCCCTGCGTTTTTGTAAATCAGGTTTTACTGGAAAACAGCCATGCCCATGTGTTTACATGTGGTCCACAGCTACTTCTTGCCAAGTTGAGTAGTTGTGACAGAAACCATATGGTCGGTAAACCCAAAAAAATGTACTATCTGGCACTTTATAGAAAAAGTTTGCCAACCTCTGTGCTAGAAGCTTAAAGGGAGTGGTTTAACAGAAGATTCACCTGTCCTCAAATCTCCATATCAGAGCCCTTAGAAATCCAACAAAGCTTAAAAAGCAAATCAGTCTTCAGATGAGTCCTTGGTCCTTTACCTAATCGCTACTACAACCAGACTGAAATGCTCTCAGAATGTGGGGATTTTGATGATGAGGGAAAGGAAAGAGAAATAGGTAGATCTAGCGCACGGAGTACCAATAGGTGGTATGTGTTTGGACAGTTGAAGGAGAATGACATTAGGGCCCCAGGAGAACAGAAGAGGTAAGAGCAGGTAGAGGGCGTCACTGAAAAACCCCAATGCAGTGTCACTGGGAGCTGAGCCCACCTCCTCCCAGAGGCCCAGCACTGTTGACATTCAACCGGACTCATTCTTGCCTCCTGAAATGCTCAGAGTGAGAATGTGGAGAGTAATATCCTAATGAACTGGCTCTGTGATGACTGTCAGAAAAATCAGGAGGGTAATATTTCATGGGGAATGGCCCAACACTAGCAGTAGGAAGCAAACAAGGTAAGAACAGACTATGCTTATGTGTCCTTATGTTTCTTAATGACAGATTAATAAATACAACAGTTAAAGCAAAATACATTTATTTCATTCATCTTGTAAAATGATGTGTAATTATTTCTTCTTTCCTCAGTTTAGGCAATCTGAGCTGTTTCCCAGTTTGCAGTCTTATCAAAGTCACAACCTAACACACTTTTGAATGGTTTCATGACTATATAATAGAAGTAATGACAATCATAACATATAAATAATTACGTGAACTAGTTGGATTCACCTTACCATGGACAACAGTCTATTGATGGCCACTGCCCGTTGCTGGGCTTCTATGTGAGGCATTTCATTCTGAATTACTTGGTCTGTGATTCCGTGAGGGAACTGCTGACATAATTCTATAATTCTAGGAACAAAGGCATTAATGATATTATTCATGTTTTCACCTATTTCAAGAGGCAGTGGGAGAAAAATACAAGCAAAACAGTTTGAAATTGTGCCTTTTCTTCACATTTGGCAGATAATCTGGGTTTCTATGATGGTTCTGAATCAAAGCATATTAGAAATTGAGGAAGATGCTTTCAAAATACACATTTACATTATTATTGTTATTTAAGGGAACTATTTCTTTTCCTCACCCATAGGAACTTCAAATTAGAACAAAGTCAAATGAAAACAGAAAAAAATATTAAAACTGAGGCTTCAATTTTCTCAGAAGGAGCAAGTATGACAAAGTTAAGACACAGTGCCTTGGATAACCGTTAAGTCTGTAAGCAGGAGGCGAATCAGACACTTCTGATGGGAAGCCCAAGATTTGTTACGACAATTCATCACAGTTGGGGCCTGTTTTCGGAATTATCCCTACCAAACAAAAATAAGCCCGAATCTTCACCTTGTCATAAGATCATCATATGTCTTATTCCTAACAGTTTGAGAAAGTTGGGGTCTTCTAAAACTATGTAGTAACCTAAAAATTGCAGTACACGGATAGAGCATATAAAATTGGGAGAGCCTTTAGGTGCCCTAAAATCTTGACTTAAATACTGCATCGAAACCATTTGGCTTATGATGCTTCGTAATCGCAAACTGCACCCTAACTTTGCTCAAACGTTCTGTCGTGGGAGTTCCCTTAGCTACAAGACCGATCCTGGATCAGAACACGTATCCACAGGTACTACAGAAAAAACGCCAAGTCCTCTCTGAGCGTCCATCACCTTAATGTAGGAAGGAAGTGCATCACCACAACTTTTCGAACAGCCTCGGGGCAAGGTCAGCTACACAAGGTTGCAAACTGTCAAATCCGTTTCGAACTTCTTAAGAGTTCTGCTCTCTGAGGGTGGAGGTGGGCGGCAAATCCCGCACTCCCTTTCCTGCGCGCTCACGGAACTTGCTCTGGTATCTACCCAGGCTCCCAAGAGAATGGGTCCGGCTGCGGGGGCTCCCGAGCCGGGAACCGAGCCTCACTCAGTGGTTTACCTGTTTTCTATTTCCACCGGATCCGCGTCGGGCGGCTGCACCTTCACCTTCACCTCAGCCATGAGGGCGCAGTTCCCGGTCCCTGGGGGAGGAGAGGCAGGGAGCGGTCGGAGAGCCAGCGGGAGAACCCGGGAACCAGCGAAGACAGCACCCGGCCCGGGCAACGGGCCTTCTTCCTCGTGTCGCAGCCGGTCCTTCCTTGTCTGTCGGCTTGAGGTGGCCAAGCCGCGCCTGCTTCGCCTCCCTTGCCCGCGCCGCTAACATCTTTTTCTTGTTTTCCACAATGTCAGTGCTTTTCAGATGAACGAGCATGGCTTTCCCATTCTGAGTTGGGACTCCACCTCTAAGCACTCTCCAGCCTCTGTGAAGGCATATTCCCGGATGCCTACGGTGAAGCCTTAGGAAAGGAGCCCTGGCCAAGCGGCAGGGGCGGAGCTGGTTGCTAGGAAGCGGGTTTCCACCAATCACCTGCCCCGCAGTGGGCGGGGCGCGGCTCGCAGCGTCTGTGGTAACCCGGACTGCGATGCAGGAAAAGGCCAGAGGCGGTGAGAGGTGCGTTCCCTAGCTGCGGGCGCCGGAGGTACCCCGGGGGTCCCTATCCGGGTTCTGGTGGCCGGCGGAGGAAGAGGAGAAGGAGGGCCTCCTTTAGTCCAGCCGAAAGGGAACGGGCGTCCCTAGCTGCCCCTGGTGGGCGGGGACGGGAACGACACGGGGTTCCGGATCCCGGCGGTGAGGGGTAGTCTGGATGGAGGGAGTTGAGAGGTGGGCGGTGCTGTTGATCCCACTCTGTCGTTTGGGCGTAGCCGATCCGCCTACTTCTTGATCCCCGTCGCTTGGGGCCACTGACAGCATCAGCCTCCGAAGGGCAGCTCCTAGTGGCCGCGCGAATTATTTATTCCTCAACTATTTTTAGTTTGAACTAATTTTTCAACTATTTTTATTTTAACTGCCTCTCACTTAAATGGAAGAATGAGGAAGGGCACCCCTTGAGCCCAGCCCCCGTTCTGTAGGAGCTATTACTCTACTATCAGTATCTGCAGTTTAAATTCTTGGCCTCCTGTCTGAAACTATTCAACCAGGCATTAAGTTCACTCCTTAAATTTAGTTATCCTACTTTTGGGAATACAGTCTGTGACAAAGTTCAAATCCCAAGATGTTCAGAGCAGCATTATTTAGAATTGCAACAGCCAAAACTAAAAAGAAACTAGTAATAGCCTAAGTCCCCAACCACAAATTGATAAGTAAATACGTGGAAAATTATAAATGATAGAGTGAGGTGCAAGAAGTACACTAAGAAAAGTTGAATGAATATTTAGAGTACAACTGAGTAAAACCTACACATCCATAATCATTGAAATTTGAAAAGGCCATACAGAGATGTAAATGGTTGCTGTATTAAGGTGAGGGTCGCTTTTTTCCCCCTGAATCCTTTATGTATTAAAAATTATGACCTCACACCCCCCCCCCCGCCCCCTATCCCCAGGAGAAAGATCAGTAAGGCCTCCATACCCGTACTTAATTATTTATAAATACAAAAATGGAGTGAGAGACTTTTGTGTTTGTTGCTCACTGTTTATATCCACGCCAACTTGCTTTCAGCTGAGGCATAATACTCGGCCATCCCTCTAGAGTTTCTTTGCAGCTTTGAAATGCAAGAACCACTTGGCCACAGCTGCAGGGCCTTGAACTTGGAGCTTTCCCAAAGGAGTTGGCTCTAAATTAATGTTTAATGCTACATACAGAGTTACTTCTGTTCCTCTTGTGTGATGACTTGCCCTGAAGCCAAGAGAGGTGGCACACTAATAAGAGGCAGGAAAGGGTGATAATGGTCAGAGGGAGCTCAGATCACATCGTTAGTGATGGTCTCTGTTCTGACATATTCATTTAATTTTCCATTTAAGATAATTCCGTTTCCCCATCCCGTTTATTCGTACTCTTCCCAGAAGTGAGGCAAGTATTTAGAGACTCAAAACCCCACACAAGACCTGAAACAATTATTTCAATTAAAAATTGAATAATATTTGTAGGTGGTGTATTAACAGTATTCTCTTTAGTTTTTGCTAGTTTTACTGTATTTAAATGAGGTGCTTCTCTTCAGCTTTTGTGTTCAAATATAGGTGCCCATTGGAATTTATTTTCATCCACTTTTTTTTAATGTAAGGAGGGAAAATGACTGCTGGTTCAGTGTGTGTCCCTCAGATCATACCACTGCGAGTGCCTCAGCCTGGAAAAGCCAACCATGAAATTGATAACAATACACTTTTGGAAATGAAATCGGGTAAGAATCAAATGTACTTGAAATCCTTTAAAATAATTTTACTGTACTCTTTATGTTCATCTGGTTGTTGATTTACCTCTTTGCATGCTTTCTATGGTCAGGACCTCAGGAAGTTTGTAAAACTTCCAAAATTTGAAACAGTGTTGTACCTGGTGGTTGATAGAATGGTGTGTATTTAGATTACAGAGGTTAGCTTTCACCAGTGTTTCATTTGTATAGGTATATAGTTGCAGCAGTGCCTTGACTCACGTTAGCCAAGGTAAGATGTCCCCGTGCTTCCCCAAACTTTCCCAGGATTCTTCTTATTTTGCTGGGATAATAAATTTGACTTAGAAACAAAGGCTTTCCAGTCAGACAGGTTGAGATTGAATCCTGGCTTTGACAACTTCTAGTGACCTTCAATACTTAGCCTTTCTGAGTCTCAGTTTCCTCATTGTTAGACAGTAATAATAATAGCTACCATTTAGAACCATTGTAAGGATTGAATGAGTTGATATTTTATGTGAGATGCACAGGGTCTGGCACATAGTAATGCCAAAACAAATCTTAACTATTATTACAGAAATAAAGCAGTGACTGTATTTCCTGGTAATGCTGGAATATATATATATGTATACACATTCATATATATATATATCTACATACGTATGTATACAAAAACATAATTTTTTTAAAATTTTATTTATTTATTTTTTTTTTCCCTGAAGCCCCAGTAGATAGTTGTACGTCATAGTTGCACATCCTTCTAGTTGCTGTATGTGGGACGTGGCCTCAGCACGGCCGGAGAAGTGGTGCGTCGGTGCGCGCCCGGGATCCGAACCCGGGCCGCCGGCAGCGGAGTGTGTGCACTTAACCGCTAAGCCATGGGGCCGGCCCAAAAAAAACATATAATTAACATAAGGAGAAGGGAAAGTTTTATAGATAAAACATATGAACAAATACTTGTTTAAAAACCTTTGAGATTCCAATTAAATATTTCAATAACTGATATGTGTAAAAACTATTTATCTATATTTATGGTGGTGTCTGTACTTCCTAGACTGAGAGTTCCAACTAAGAATATGTTACGTTACGCTATATTTCCCTTTATCTTAAAAGCTAATATTTTTAAAAATTTTCAAGCCAAAATACTAATTTTAATAAATGTGGCCATAACTCTTAGAAGAAATTGGGTGATTATTGACAAATGATGATATAAATGATATGGTATCCAAATTCTCTAATATTTAAATTGTTTAGTAAATAAAGAGGTTCTACAATTCAATAACAAAAAGAGTAATAACCCAATAGAAAAATGGCAAAGGATGTGAAAGGCCATTTTATAGGAGAGGAAATATGAATGTTTTTTAAACATATGAGAATGTGCTTCTATCCACCCCTGTACGTGCTTCCTGAGCAGACCTTCTCTCCCACTTTATTTACTCCATTGCATTCAATCACCACTTGACAGAATGTATATACTTATTTGTTTGTATACTGTTTGTGTGTTCTTCCTAAAACGGAGGCTACGTGAGAGCAGGGACTTTGGTCACTGGTATATTCCCAGTGCCTAGAACAATGTCTGGCACATAATAGGTATTCAGTAAATATTTGTTGAGTGATTGAATGACTCTTACTCAAAATGCAAGAAATATGAGTTAAAACTACAAGACATTGTTTTTTGTTTTTTGTTTTTTACTGAGGATATCGGCAAAAATAAAAGAAAAATTGATAGCACACCGTATGGGTAAACAGGCACTTTCATGCATTGCTGGTAGCAGTGTAAATTGTTTCAACGTTCATGGAAGGAAGTTTGTCAATATTAACCAAAATTACAAATGCAGAAATCTTTTGACTCAACAGCACTAGTTTTATATATTTTATGTACATAAAAAGAATTTTTTACAAAGTTATTTGTTACAGTGCTTGTAATGGCAAAATAAAGAAAAGGAAAAAGAAAAAGAAAATAGCCTAAATGTCCATCTGTAGGGGATTGGTTAAATTGTGGTTCATATGTATAAGGAGAGAATACAATGCAGTCGTAACAAAGAATGAGGACACTCTTTATATACCAACATAGAACACTATCCAAGGTAATATTGTTCAGTGAAAAAAGAATTCTTTGGAACAGGGAATGGCATGCCCGCATTTCTGTTAAAAGAGAGGGAGAAATAAGAATATGTACATATATACTTGTATGGATGTAAAATATTTTTGAAAGTATACTCAAAATACCATTGATTGCCTTTGGCCAGCTGATACCAGAGATGGGAGGGAGAGTTTTAATTATATATCCTTTTTTGACATTTTTTTTAAAAAATTGAGATATAATTGACATATAAGTTTCAAGTGTACGAGATAATGTTTTGATATATGTGTATATTGTGAAATGGTCACTACAAGTCTGGTTAACATCCACCACCTCACATAGTTAGAGATTTTTTTTTCTTGTGATGAGAACTTTTAAGATCTACTCTCTTAGCAACGTTTTTAACCTTTTGAACCTTGAATCATATGAATTTATTATCTTTAAAATTTTTCCAAGAAGTGTAGGAATCGTTTACCAAGTCCAAATAAAGTGTAATTAAGGCGTTTCTGAAGCAATGCTCAAAAAATTAAAAGTTAGCTTCTGCTTTCTAAATGGGTGTTGTAGTCTTAAAACTGACTTCTCTATTTGTATCAGTGCCCTACTGGAGAGGCAAAATAACATAATAGTTCAAGAGCGTGGGCTATGGATCAACCTAGCCAAAGTCAAATCACAACTTTGCTGTTATTTAACAAGTTTCTTAACCTCTCTGAGACTCAGTGTTCTCGTCTATAAAGTGGATATAAAATAGGAACTGTCATATAGGATTGTACAGAGGAAATGAACTAATTCATGTAAAGCCTAGTGCCTGGCACAGAGAAAGAACTCACTTATTGTTAGTTGTTGTTATTCATTTCTACAATACATAAAAAAAGTCACATTAAGTAACTGACCCATGAGCATTATTCAGGGACTTGCTACTTTAGTGTTAATTACAGTTATCCTGTTTGGGTTTTTCAGACACCCCAGATGTCAACATATATTATACCCTGGATGGCAGCAAACCTGAATTTCTAAAGAGAATTGGTTATGGTGAAAATAATACATTTAAGTATACGAAGCCTATTACTCTGCCTGATGGAAAAATACAAGTTAAAGCTATTGCAGTCTCTAAGTAAGTTAAGAGCGTGGTCATTAAAACAATTTATAATGACATTATGTTTTAATTTTATTTATTTCTTCCTGTGAGAATCAGTGCTGGATTAGAAGGGCACTAAAGAAAAAATTATTTTAATTTCAGCATGTATACGTAACTTGTGTTTTATTTGTCTTCTATTGACGTATACTGTAAAGTGTACAAGTCATAAGAGTACAGCTCAATGAGGTGCTATGTATATTAATACTGTTTTTATTTTGATTTCCACATTGGGATTTTGAGAAGGGAGAGCCTTTCTGGGGTTTGGGACCTCTGAAGAGATTCATCTGGCTCTGAAGAAAATACTGTTTTTAGTGGATGGTTCTCTTATTCCCCAGGACCCGGCTTACAACCATCACTATTATTCTGTTTTATGTTGTGTTGACTTAACTGGCTTTCACAACTACTGTCATTTCAATTTGTTGAACAGTAGCTGCTTTATTCCTTTCTTTATCCTTTCTTTCCTACTCAATGACTTTTTCCAATTTTCAAATATAGAAACACCACTTAATTTGGAAACCTTCACCGTGTGTTGTAGAGAAAAAACTCAAATGCTTTACAGGTCTGTGTGTCTGTGATAGAGGAAGTATTTTGCGCAGCAAGACAGGTTTGGCCACATTTTTGGAACACTTTTAAGCCCCAAACCAATACCTGGCTGGCCCAGGTACATTAGATACAGACTCTCTAGGCTTCCCCTGGTGGCTGAACTACTACATGGCTTTTTGAGGAGAGCCACAAATTCTACACCACAGATGATAGCTTTGACATTTGAAAATTAAAAAAAAAATGAATAAAATAAAAATGAAACAAAACAATCCCCTCATGCACATTATTATTCTTTATTAAATATTGGAATTTGTGGCTTTTTCCCACTTGCCAAACTACTTCTATCAAAACCAGTCATCTTAATTATCATTGAAAATGAACACGCTAAATACTCTGGTGCCTAGTGCTGTAAGGCAGGCCCCTTTGATAAGCTGCAAGTGGTAGTAAAATGAAGTAGTAATCAGTGACTAACTATGTAGTTTAGAGGAGTTAATAAAACTTCCAAAAGAGTCTAAAGAATAAGTGCATCCCTCCACCCCTTTTGACCACCCCCCACCCCCCTAGCCCCTAGTAACCGCCAAAAAGTTCTATCTGTCTGTGTGTTGGTTTATCTTCCACATATGAGTGCAATCATGCACTGTTTGTCTTTCTCTTTCTGGCTTATTTCACTTAACACAATACCCTCCAGGTCCATCCATGTTGTTGCAAATGGGAGGATTTTGTCTTTCTTTATGGCTGAGTAGTAGTCCATGGTATATATATATACCACATCTTCTTTATCCAATCATCAGTCGAGGGACACTTGGGTTGCTTCCATGTCTTGGCTATAGTGAATAATGCTGCGATGAACACAGGGGTGCATAAGCCGCTTTGGATTATTGATTTCAGGTTCATTGGGTAGATCCCAGTAGTGGGATAGCTGGATCATAAGGTATTTCTATTTTTAATTTTTTGAGGAATCTCCATACTGTTTTCCATAGAGGCTGCACCAGTTTGCATTCCCACCAGCAGTGGATTAGGGTTCCCATTTCTCCACAGTCTCTCCAGCATTCATTGCTTCTTGTCTTGGTGATTATAGCCATTCTGACGGGTGTAAGGTGATATCTTAGTGTGGTTTTGATTTGCATTTCCCTGATGACTAGTGATGTTGAGCATCTTTTCATGTGCCTATTGGCCATCTGTATATCTTCTTTGGAGAAGTGTCTGTTCATTTCCTTTGCCCATTTTTTGATTGGGTTGTTTGTTTTTTTGTTATTCAGTTGCGTTGAGTTCTTTATATATTATGGAGATTAATCCCTTGTCAGATATATGGTTTGCAAATATTTTTTCCCAGCTGGTGGGTTCCCTATTCATTTTGATCCTGGTTTCATTTGCCGTGTAGAAGCTCTTTAATCTGATGAAGTCCCACTTGTTTATTTTTTCTTTTGTTTCCCTTGTCTGAGTAGACATGGAATTCAAGAAGATCCCTTTATGGCTGATGACGAGTAGTGTACTACCTATATTTTCCTCCAGGAGTTTTATAGTTTCAGGTCTCACCTTCAGATCTTTGATCCATTTTGAGTTAATTTTTGTGTACAGTGAAAGAAGATGGTCTACTTTCATTCTTTTGCAAGTGGCTGTCCAGTTTTCCCAGCACTATTTATTGAAGAGACTTTCCTTTCTCCACTGTATGTCCTTAGCTCCTTTGCCAAAGATTAGCTGCTCGTAGATATGAGGTTTTATTTCTGGACTTTCAATTCTGTTCCATTGATCTGTGTGTCTGTTTTTGTACCAGTACCATACTGGTTTAATTAGTATCACTTTGTAGTATGTTTTGAAGTCAGGGATTGTGATGCCTCCAGCCTTGTTCTTCTTTTTCAGGATTGCTTTAGCTATATGGGGTCTTTTGTTGCCCCATATGAATGCTAGTATTCTTTGTTCTATTTCTGTGAAGAATGTCCTTGGGATTCTGATTGGGATTGCATTGAATGTGTAGATTGCTTTAGGTAGTATGGACATTTTAGGTATGTTTATTCTTCCAATCCAAGTGCATGGAATATTTTTCCATTTCTTTATGTCATCATTGATTTCGCTCAATAGTGTCTTATAGTTTTCATTGTATAGGTCTTTCATTTCCTTGGTTAAATTTACTCCTAGCTATTTTATTCTTTTTGTTGCAGTTGTAAATGGGATTGTCTTCTTGAGTTCTCTTTCTGTTAGTTCGTTGTTGGTATATAGAAATGCAACTGATTTCTGTAAGTTGATTTTGTACCCTGCCACTTGGCTGTAGTTGTTGATTATTTCTAATAGTTTCCCAATGGATTCTTTAGGGTTTTCTACATATAAGATCATGTCATCTGCAAACAGCAAGAGTTTCACCTCTTCATTGCCTATTTGGATTTCCTTTATTCCTTTTTCTTGCCTAATTGCTCTGGCCAGAACCTCCAGTACTGTGTTGAATAAGAGTGGTGAGAGTGGGCACCCTTGTCTTGTTCCTGTTCTCAGAGGGATGGCTTTCAGTTTTTCTGCATTGAGTATGATGTTGGCTGTGGGTTTGTCATATACGGCCCTTATTATGTTAAGGTACTTTCCTTCTATACCCATTTTGTTGAGAGTTTTGATCATAAATGGATGTTGGATCTTGTCAAAAGCCTTCTCTGCATCTATTGAGATGATCAGATGGTTTTTATTCCTCGTTTTGTTGATGTGGTATATCACATTGATTGATTTGTGGATGTTGAACAATCCCTGTGTCCCTGGTATAAATCCCACTTCATCATGGTGTATGATCTTTTTAATGTATTGCTGTATTCAGTTTGCCAATATTTTGTTGAGAATTTTTGTATCTATGTTCATCAGGGATATTGGTCTGTAGTTTTCATTCTTAGTATTGTCTTTGCCTGGCTTTGGTATCAAGGTGATGTTGGCCCCATAGAATGTGTTGGGAAGTGTTCCATCTTCCTCTATTTTTTGGAATAGGTTGAGAAGGATAGGTATTAAGTCTTCTTTTAATGTTTGGTGAAATTCTCCAGAGAAGCCATCTGGTCCTGGACTTTTATTTTGTGGGAGGTTTTTGATTACTGTTTCAATCTCTTTACTTGTGATTGGTCTATTCATGTTCTCTATTTCTTCTTGATTCAGTTTTGGGAGGTTGTATGAGTCTAGGAATTTATCCATTTCTTCTAGATTGTCTAATTTGTGGGCATACAGTTTTTCAAAGTATTCTCTTATAATCTTTTGTGTTTCTGTGGTATCTGTTGTAATTTCTCCTTTTTCATTTCGAATTTTATTTATTTGAGCCTTCTCTCTTTTTTTCTTGGTGAGTCTGGCTAAGGGTTTGTCAATTTTGTTTATCTTCTCAAAGAACCAGCTCTTTGTTTCATTGATCCTTTCTACTGTTTTTTTAATTTCAATTTCATTTATTTCTGCTCTGATTTTTATTATTTCCCTCATTCCGCTGACTTTAGGCTTTGTTTGTTCTTCTTTTTCTAATTCTGCTAGGCGTAGTTTGAGGTTGTTTATTTGGGCTTTTTCTTGTTTGTTAAGGGTGTGCCTGTATTGCTATGAGTTTCCCTCTCAGATGGCTTTTGCTGCAGCCCATATGAGTTGGTACGGTGTATTTTCATTTTCATTTGTCTCCAGATATGATCTGATTTCTCTTTTAATTTCATCAATGATCCATTGGTGGTTTCGTAGTATGTTGTTGAGTCTCCACAGCTTTGTCACTTTCCCAGTTTTTTCCTTATAGTTGATTTCTAACTTCGTGGTGTTATGGTCTGAAAAGATGCTTGTTATGATTTCAATCTTCTTAAATTTATACAAGCATGCCTTGTTTCCCAACATATGGTCCATTCTTGAGAATGTTCCATGCGCGCTTGAGAGGAATGTGTAATTTGCTGTGTTTGGATGGAGTGCTCTGTATATGTCTGTTAAGTCCATCTCATCTAGTTTTTCATTTAGGTGCATTATTTCCTTATTGATTTTCTGTCTGGATGATCTGTCCATTGATGAGAGTGGGGTGTTAAGATCCCCTACTATTATTGTGTTGTTGTTAATATCTCCTTTTATTTTGGTTTGTTTTATAGTTGCTTTATGTACCTTGGTGCTCCTGTACTGGGTGCATATATACTTAAAAGTGATATGTCTTCTTGGTGGAGTGTCCCTTTTATCATTATATATTGCCCCTCTTTGTCTCTCATTACCTGTTTTATCTTGAAGTCAGCTTTGTCTGATATAAGTATAGCAACACCCGTTTTCTTTTGTTTGCCATTAGCTTGGAGTATTGTCTTCCATCCTTTCACTCGGAGCCTGTGTTTGTCTTTAGAGCTGAGATGTGTTTCCTGGAGGCAGCATATTGTTGGGTCTTGTTTTTTAATCCATCCCACCACTCTGTGTCTTTTGATTGGAGAGTTCAGTCCATTTACATTTAGGGTAATTATTGATATATGAGGGCTTGCTGTTGTTATTTTATCGCTCTTTTTCCCGTTCTTTTGCATTTCTTTTGTTTCTCGTCCTGTGTGTTTTGGACTACCAGTGCAGTTTGGTAGTTCTATGTGGGGGTTCTCTTAGTTTTCTCTTTCTTTATCGTGTGTAATTCTGTTCTGATTATTTGGTTAGTGGTTACCATGAGGTTTGTATAAAACATCTCATGGAAGTGATAGTCCATTTTTTGATGACCTCTTATTCCCTTAGACTAAGTCAATTCGATCCCTTTCCTCTTCCCCTTCTATGTTATTGTTGACACATCTGATTCCTTCTTGTGTTGTGAGTTCGTGTTTAACATTATGAGGTTATATTTATGCTTGGTGTTTACCTTCCCTTGATCTTTGGTTTTATAATTATTTGCTAATCTATTTTGATAGAGGACTGCAATTTTTCTGGTTTTGTCGACCTGTTTTCCTCCTCGTTCAAAACTTTGAATCCCCTTTCTCTTTTTTTCCTCAGGGACGAGGGCCTTCTTGAGCGCATCTTGTAGTGGGGGTCTTGTGGCAGGGAACTCCCTTAGCTTTTGTTTATCTGGGATAGTTATTATTTCTCCCTCATATCTGAAGGATATTTTTGCTGGCTAGAGTATTCTTGGCTGAAAGTTTTTGTCCTTCAGAATTTTGAATATATCGTTCCACTCTCTTCTAGCCCGTAAAGTTTCTGTCGAGAAATTGGCTGAGAGCCTGATAGGAAATCCTCTGTATGTTATTTTTTTTTGTCTAGCTGCCCTTAATATTTTTTATTTGTCATTGACTTTTGCCAACTTTACTGTTGTATGCCTTGGAGAGGGTCTTTTACTGTTGATATATTTTGGAGATCTATTGATTTCATTCACTGGTATTTCCAGCTTCTTCCCCAGGTTTGGGAAGTTCTCATCTATTATTTCTTTGAACAAGTTCTGTGCTCCTTTTTCCCTCTCTTCTCCTTCTGGAATACCTATAATCTTTATGTTGGATTTCCTAATGAGTTGGATAGTTCTCGGAGAGTTTCTTCATTTCTTTTTACTCTTAGTTCTCTTTCCTCCTCCATCTGGAGCATTTCTGCATTGTTGTCCTCAATATTGCTAATTCTTTCCTCCATATTGTTGGCTCTGGTGTTTAAGGCTTCCAGATTTGTCTTTATCTCCTCTATTGTGTTTTTCATCTCTAAGATTTCTAATTAGTTTTTTTTTTGTAGTTTCAATCTCTTTTGTGAAGAAACTCCTGATTTCACTGAATTGTCTGTCTGTGTTTTCTTGTATTTCATTCAGCTTTTTTATGATGGCTATTTTGAATTCTCTGTTGTTAAGGTTATACATTTCTGTGCTTTCTGGGTTGACTTCTGGGTGCTTGTCATTTTCCTTATGGTCTGGAGATTTAATGTATTTTTGCATGATGCCTGTCGGTGTTGGCTTATTTTTCCTCATAGTGAAAATATATGGTCGCAGTTTCCTCTTGCTGCCGCTGGGTGGGGGTCAAGGGCTGTGTATTCTGGCCCACCTCAATCTGTGGGTAGTCTTGTTGGCCCCTGGCTGATCTATGGTGTGGCTGAGTGGAGGCTGCTGGGGGGGGAAGCATGGAAACAGCTGGGGCTGGAGCACAGCTAGGCCGAAGCAGCTGGGGCTCGGGTGCAGGTGGGTTGAAGTAGCTGCAGCTGTAGTGCCGCTGGGCCAAAGAAGCTGGAACTGGAGTGCGCTGGGCCAAAGAAGGAAGAGCTGGCGTGCCGCTGGGCCAAAGAAGCTGGAACTGGAGTGCGCTGGGCCAAAGAAGGAAGAGCTGGAGTGCCGCTGGGCCAAAGAAGCTGGAACTGGAGTGCGCTGGGCCAAAGAAGGAAGAGCTGGAGTGCGCTGGGCCAAAGAAGCTGGAACTGGAGTGCGCTGGGCCAAAGAAGGAAGAGCTGGAGTGCGCTGGGCCAAAGAAGGAAGAGCTGGAGTGCCGCTGGGCCAAAGAAGGAAGAGCTGGAGTGCCGCTGGGCCAAAGAAGGAAGAGCTGGAGTGCCGCTGGGCCAAAGAAGCTGGAACTGGAGCGCGCTGGGCCGAAGTCGCTGGTGCCAAGTCAGCTGGAGCCTGCGCACAGGCCAAGCCGAAGCAGCTCCTTCCAGTTACTCTGGCGATTCCAGCACCTCAGTCCTCGGGTGTACGGCTGCGTGGGTGCCTCAGACGTCCCCTGTGTTGTGTGAATAGCTTCTGTTGGAATATGAATGTCCTTTTTGTTGTGTCTTAGAGGGGGAGAGTTCATTGGGGAAGCTCACTCCACCATGATGCTGATGTCACTTAAAATTTCATATTGTTTAATGTTAAACATTTCTCAACTGCTTTGGAATTGATGTTTATGCATTTCTGAGTATTTACCTAATCAAAGAATTTAAAGCATTTTAGGACATTGATTTACTTAAACGTTCAAAAATTTTAGGGGCTGGCCCGGTGGCGCAAGTGGT
Organism: Ceratotherium simum simum; assembly: GCF_057802395.1. NCBI lineage: Eukaryota > Metazoa > Chordata > Mammalia > Perissodactyla > Rhinocerotidae > Ceratotherium > Ceratotherium simum. Next base: position 44,688,857 of record NC_141920.1, on the reverse strand, counting down.
TAAGTGCGCGCGCTCCGCTGCAGCGGCCCGGGGTTCGCTGGTTCGGACCCCAGGCGCGCACCGACGCACCACTTGGCAAGCCATGCTGTGGCAGCGTCCCATATAAAGTGGAGGAAGATGGGCGTGGATGTTAGCCCAGGGCCAGACTTGCTCAGCAAAAAAAAAAGAAAAAAAAAGAGGAGGATTGGCAGATGTTAGCTCAGGGCTGATCTTCCTCAAAAAAAAAAATTTTTTTTTAAATTAAAAAAAAAACACAAAAATTTTAAGAAATATAAAAAACTGTCATGGAAAAAATTTGAGAAATTGCAAAAGAAATGCTAATGAAACAGATAAAATGTATCAAAGACCAATATAGAAATCAATAAGAGCAAAGCAGACAAAGAACACTAAAGAAAGAAGACAACTGGAAATGTTAAAAGTATCAAGTGCCTGGACAGATGAAACAGAATCACCTGTGTTCCAGCTATGAGATTTCAATACAAATTAGTGGGGTGAGAGTTAAACATATCAAGTAAATACACCAAGCGTGGTCATGATGATATGGCAGAGGCTGCTGGCTGTCCCTCAATGTCTGTGTTTCCCTTTTTCTTGAATAATAGAGCCCATGATTTTTATCTAGACACAGGGTTGCCAAGAAGAATGATATTTCCCAATCCTCCTTGCAGCTAGTGAGAGCCATGTCACCAGGTGTGACCACTGGGATGTATGTGGAAGTGACATGTGCCCCTTTTGGATTATGCACTTGAAGGGATGGGGTGGACCCTGCTTCCTGCTGGCGGGAATGATCATCAGCCCTGTTGGATCATGAGGACAAGGGCAATGTCCTAGGGATGGTGGAGCAACAAGGTAGAAACTTGACACCACGCTCCCATCACCGTGGCACCTCTGTACCAGGGACTCATTATACCCTGTTGCTTCTCTCTTGTGTAAGCCACTATTGTTTTGGTTCTGTGTTAAAAGAGCCAAGCCTATATCCTAATACACTAGAGACATCTCAAGCAAATACCTTCAGAGATCATGATCAAGAGTACAGGTGATCAAAAAAGGCCAATAATATCAGATGTTGATGAGTATGTGGAGAAACTGGAACCCTCAGATAATGTTGGTGGGAATGTAAAATGGAACAACTACAGTTTAGCAGTTTCTAAAGGTTAAACATGCTTACCATATAACCCGGCAATTCCACTTTGTGTATCTATCCAAGAGAAGTAAAATGTCCACATGAAGACTGTTGTGTGTGGCTCTCAGCCTATTGATAACCAATATTGTGTCTGGACCAGCCCTTGTGATTCTTAATTATTATCGCAAGATGCCCTCAGTAATAACCATCAGGAAACTTTGAAAGAGACAAGATTTATTACTTACAGGTCCTGATAATTTCATGGCACAGCTGGGACCACACAGTGTAGTTGCAAGTAGAGAGAGAGCAAGCACGCGTGCGTGAGCCTGGGGTTCTGCTTTCATTGGGGTACAGGGTGGGTCTTGGGTTTCATGGACTCACTCTTTACTGGTGAATTTAGAACATGAGAGTGGGAATTTAAAGCATAGGAAAAGGGCCGGCCCCGTGGCTTAGTGGTTAAGTGCGCCCGCTCCGCTGCTGGCGGCCTGGGTTCGGTCCTGGGCGCACACCTACGCACCGCTTCTCCGGCCATGCTGAGGCCGTGTCCCACATACAGCAACTAGAAGGATGTGCAGCTATGACATACAACTATCTACTGGGGCTTTGGGGGAATAAATGAATAAAGAAAATTATTAAAAAAAAAAATAAAAAATAAAGCATAGGAAGAGGAAAAACAAGCAGCCCAAATGGTGTTATTGAAACCAAACAGGATCTCTAAAACAAAGAAGCCTGGGTGAGGGGGAGGGGAGGCGGTCTGGCTCCTAATCTAGTTATGTGGCTGGCAATGTGTTTGAGATAGCCATCTTTGAAATGGATGCCTCTATGAAGTGGATGTCTCAGCAATCAAAGCGGAAGTCAGGCACTTGCATTACAAAAAAGAGAAAACCCAACTGTCAGGGCTTATATGTAAATATAAAGACTTATATGTGAATGCTCAGCAGCATTATTCACAGTTGTGCAAAACTGGGAAAAATCCAAATAACCATCAACTGGGGAATGGATAAACAAACTGTGATACATCCACAAAATGGAATACTATGGTACAGCTGGGGTAAGGAAAATTCCCTTGACTCACATGGAATGATATATAGGTAACCCCATTCTTTGTTTTAGAATAGTTTGAGGCTTAAGGTATGAAATCTTTATGGTGAGTGTGGCAAATAGTCTCCAAAAATGGACCCCCCATGAACCATGCCTTCCAGTGTAGCCCCTCGCTTGAATCTGGGCTGGCCCTATGACTTACTTTTGACCAATAGAATGCTTCAGAAATGACGCTAAGACTAGATCACAAGAAGTGTGATCATAAACACTGGGGGAAGCCAGGCACCCTGTAGGAAGTTTGACTTCCCTGAGGCTTCCATATTGTGAGGAAGCCCAAGCTAACCACATGGAGAGGGAGGGAGAAAGGAAGAGACAGAGAGACAGAGAGAAAGACAGATAGGCAGACAGACTGAGAGAGATGTCTGGCGAGCCCCCAGCTGTTCCAGTTATCCCAGCCTAGGCTCTGAATATGAGGCAAGAAACCATTTTGGACATCCAACCAAGTTCATCTTTCAGCTGACTCCAGCCCCAGCTGACTCCTGACTGCAGCCACGTAAGAGATCACAAAGGAGAGCTGTCCAGCTGAGCGTGGTTAACCTACAGATGTGTGTTTTAAGACACTACGTTTTGAAGTGGTTTGTTACATAAAAATAGATACACTAAATGAGAATAAGGTAAGGAAAGACTATAGAAGCTGTGTTTTGATTTCTCCCATTTAAAATATAACAAATTTAGTAGCCAGACTAAGGGACTTTAATAGAGTCATCTTAATTGCTAGCTGCCTTTTTTCGAATCTTTCTGTAACACAGACTTTTTAAAATAATTTTCAGAGACTGCCGACAGAGTGGCGTTGTAACAAAGGTGTTCCAGGTGGACTATGAACCACCAAATACAGTTTCTTCAGAAGACAATATTGGAAATGTTCTCAAAGATTCTTCAAAGCAGGCAAGTAATGAAACTATAATATATTCGGAGAGTCATACCACATTCTTAGTTTCTTCTTTCTCAGAGGTCACGTCTTCCCTTTCATTTTCTCACCACAGTCATTCTCCCCACAGTCAGGCCCTCATAATTGAGGTCAGTATCAACCATTGCAAGGTATCTTCACTGATTTCCCACCCTTTGGTCAGTCCCTCCTCCACCCTGCCCCTTAGAAATTCCTGCCTAGTATCCCTGCTTATGCTCCAGTGTCTTCAATGACTTCCCCTTACCTATTGAAGAAAGCAGAAACCTTTAGCCTGGCATCCCAAGTGATTGGTTTCTGTCCTCAGTCATCCTCTCTTGCTTTGTGACTCCCGTATATATACTCCAGCCAAACTAAACTGTGTATGCTGTGTTCCACCACTGCTCCTCTAGCACCCAGGCCTTCTCCTTTTATAAAACGCTTTGAATATGTGATTACTTTGCTTCTTGTCTGTCTTCTCCATGCACTGTAAGCTCCAAGGTGGCAGAGAGCATGTCTGCCGTACTTGATGCCTTGCACGGGACAGGTAGGAAAGGGCGGTGAGTGTATCTTTGTGGAATAGATGCGTCAGACCAGTAGAAGCCCTCAGTGGGCATAGCCTTCCTTTATGTTGAAATCTTCATTCCCAAATGGCTGCAAAGCCTCACTTCTTTGGAGAATGAACTAGAGCTATCTAAAAATGATGTTTGGAACTTCAGTCCCTGGATTTTGGGCATCAGTGAGATATATCCAAGGGCCAGAGGATGGGCCAGCCCATGGTAAGGCAACCAACCAAAAACTCATTCATGGAGGTCTTGTTGGGGGTGACAGGGGAAGTTTTTTTGGGAGTCCCTTCAGCCCAATTGTGGACCAGAGGCCAGAGGGGAGGCTGTGGGACCAAAGCAGTGGGTGCAGGCATAGTGTGGGGCTCAAGTATGATCAGGGCAGGGATCTACACTGAGCAGGTGCAGCCAGCAGAGAGGCTGAGCCTACGTGTATCAGCAGGTCCTCCGGCTTGAATCAGGCATAAGGGACTGAGTCCAGAGAGAAGAAAGTCCAGAGAGGAGAGTGTTTAAGGACTGTGTGTGTGTAGGTAGTGTACATAAGTCCTATCTTGGTCTGACCCCAACTTTTCTTTGCTCCCTGGATCTGGTGATCCCACTGTTATTACTCAGACTCCCATGATTGCAACATCCTGCCTACATGTGCTGCTACCTGCCTCTGGTCTTGACTGCTTGACCTGGTGGGGCTTACCAAGCAGACATGCTGGCAACTAGCAGCCCACATACAAAGCTGTGTGTTTCCAGAGTAAAGTGAGACAGAGGTCTCTTTGTAAAAACTATTGCAAACCCTTTCAAGTAAGAAGTGCATGCTATGGCACTGTCTCCACCATGGAACTTTTAATTTTCGTATTTGAAATGGGCACAATCAAGTGATTCACATGCAATCTCTTTATTCCTAGGAATTGAAAAATGGATTTGTTGGGGCAAAACTAAGGAAGAAATATAAGAATGCTGAAAATAAACTGTGTTGGAATGTTAACCTTAGCAAGTTTCCAGGTATGATGTGACTAAACGAAGGTAAGATTTAGTATTCTAAACCACCAAACAGATTCTCTGCTTATTTTCTTGTCCTCAGAAAGGTTGGAATAAGAAACACTGGAACAGGAAAGTAAGTTATAATTTGAGTTTTAGTGCTATCTTAGCTAACAGCTTAAGACCATGAGGAATAATCAAGCAGTCCAACAAAGTCAGATCGACTTTGCACCGAGGGAGACCACATACCAGAGGAACCATGGGCCATCTCATTAAAGAAAGGAAAAGATACAGTTGTAGGGTTTGGGGGAAGTATGGAGCTTGGGTGAAATTTTAATGCAAGTAGAGTTTTGATAGGCTCAAAGCAAAGCAGGGCTGTGCGTTAAGTGGTCACCATCAGGTATGGAGTGCAGAGGGGCCCAGGGTTCTGTTACCTTGGAAACTGCAAAGATAAATATGGAATGTTGTGCTCATTAGCCTGTCTCTGAAGCTCTGCACTAAGGTTGGAAACTGAGGCTGCTTCTCTATGTCAGAGTGACTTAGGTCCTCCAGGCAATTGTTGGATGTTTCATTCTAACAGGATTTCAAACAGCAGAGTTTCTGATAATCTGATTTTAGAGAACAAAGTTTCTTGGCAAGTAAGAAACAATAGTCATGCAAGGGGAGGGCTGTTATGACATTTTACAGCTGAAATGTGTCTTGGGGAGAAATGATGTTTTCTGTTAACCTTGCAATTGGATTTATCTGTCTTCCCAGCCTGATAGGGAATGTTGTGGAATGTAGCAGGGCAGATTTTAATTTTCTCAGTCTGGGCTAATTTTTTCTTTGTCAGTGCTAATTCAACTGAGTGGGGGCTTCTTTATATAATTACTACTTTAGGGAAAGAATGGGATGACAGTGTTCCTTATTAACAGTTTTCCAACTATGAATACATATTTGCATGATTATGTATATAATTGCTGTTCACAGAACGGTGTTTTTGATATAATTGTAGACCTCAACTTAGATGAAAGAGCTGACCCTAAAACTCTGAAATATCTTTGCTTCTCAGCGAGTCCACTGGAAACCCCAGCTTACCATGAAGAATCAGGTTCTAGACCACCTACCCACCAGTCCCAGGTAACTTCTAAGGAAAATCTTTAGGGTACTAAATACCTACTATATTTTTAATGCTTCCCATGAAATATTTTAAGGAAGTGTCCCCTGCCTTTTCACCCTGTGCCAGGCACTGTTCCCGTGCTGGGAATACTGTGTTGGACGAGAAAGGCCCCTGTGTTCATGGAGCTCACGTTTTATTAGGGGTGGGGGCTGGCAGATAATAAACATGTAAATAATCAAAGAAAAAATTTAAAATAGTGATGTGTTGTTAAAAAGATAAAACTGGGTAATGGGATAGAGCAGTGGTTCTCAAACGGTGGTCCCCAGACCAGTAGCATCAGCATCACATGGGAGCTTATTAGAAATGCAAATCCTCAGGCCCCACCCCAGACCTACTGATTCAGGGACTCTTGGGGTGGGCCCAATAATCTGTTTTAATTGTTCCTTCTTCTGATGCCCACTCAAATTTGAGAACCCCTGGGATGGAGAATGATCATGGAGGAAAAACAATGTTCTAATTCAGGGTGATAAGAGAGGGCTTCCTTGAAAAGGCGGCATTTGAATTGAACCTTCAAGATGAACAGAAGTGAGTCCTGCAAAGATCTTAGCAGCAGTAACAACAAGGAGCACAAAGTGAGGGATCGCAAGGAGGCTGGTATGGATGGAGCGTGGTGAACAAGGTAGGAGATGAGGTAGGAGAGTTAGGCTGGGGCCAGAGCACAGAGAGCTGTGGTTCTCAAACATCGCTGCATATTAGAATCACCTGAGGGGCTTCACAACAATCCTGGGACCCCAACCTCAGAAATTCTGATTTAATTGGTCTGGTATGGGGTTTAGGCATGGTTTTATTTTTTTAGTTCACCCACAAGTGATTCTTATGGGCAGACATGGTTGGTAATCACAGATGCTACAGTGAGTCTCATTGTAAAGAGTTTGGCATCTAATTGTAAAGGGAATCCATTTGGAGGGTAAGACGTGATCTCATTTATGTTTAAAAGTTTTCTCTTTGGCCATCGTATGGAGATTAGGCTGTAGAGAAGAGGGAAATATCATTTAGGACGTTTAAGTGGTGAGGATAGGAGGGGGGTGGGAATCCAGATATGTTTTGGAGGTAGAGCCAACAGATTTGGCTGAGGGATCAGATGGATGGGATGAGGAAAAAGGAGGAGCCAAGGATGACTCTCAGGGTTCTGACCTGAGCATCTGGAGATGATGGTATCACTAATGAGATGGGGAAGACCAGGGAGGAGCAGGTGTTCAACGGCTCATTAGACATTCAGGTGGAGGTGTTAAGTCGACTGTTGGACGTGCAAGTTCTAACTCAGGGGAGAGGTCAGGGCTAGAGAAATATATTTAGCAATATTCAATATACCAGGTAGTATTTAAAGCTTGGGTCTGAATGAGATCACTTGCCAGTGGTGTACAGAAAATGAAGAGAAGATGGCACAAGACAAAATCCTTGACTTAGAGGTTGAGCAGAAGAGGAAGAGCCTGAGAAATAGGAAGAAAGCCAAAAAAAAAAAAAAAAAAAAAATGTGGTGCGATAGAAGCCAAGAGAAGAAAGAGTTTCAAGGAGAAGGCGGTGGTCATCTATGTCAGATGTTACTAAGGATTCAAATTAGACAAGGACGGGGACTTGCCTGTTGGATTTGACAAGTTGGAGGTGATTTACAACCTAAATAAAAGCCATATCAATGCATTCTTACTATATAACACAAGAAAGATGCCCTTATACTAGTTGCTGCCTCCTCCTACTATTATAGTACTTTTATTTCTCAATGTTTATAAAATCCAGTTTAGAATATTGGCATCTAAGGGCAACTCAGGAGCGCTTGCTCTTTTCCTGCAGTCTGAGCCCCAAGTAGAGCATACCTGGAGTCACAGTTTCTATCCAACCACAACTGGTTCTTGTGTACCCGTGATTCTAAGGCTGCTTGCACTTATCATCAAGTGTAAAGGAGGTTAAAAGCATGGTTCCCACACCTGGTTGCACATCAGAATCGTCTGGGTAGAACTTGAAATATATATATATATATATATATAGATTCCCAGCTACCCTCTCCTGCAATCCTCCTAGATAATCTGAGTCCCTAAGGCTGGATGGAGTCCATCAGCCTGGATGGAGTCCGTGGATGATTTTGATAATCAGCCCAGTCTGAGAATCACTGGCTTAAAAGACCAGCTATCCTTATCCAGAGGTTAAGCCCTTTCCTTCATTTCCAATCTCTAATTCTGTGGTGTAACTCTGCCTGACCTCCTGGATTCTTCCATCTGCCCACCTGCTATATTTTCTGGAGGACCACAAAGCCCAGGACAGAGGAACACAGACCTAGAAAGACCTGCTTGCAAATCTCACTAAACAAAAAGACAACCATCCCTGCAATAGAATATTGCCCTTTGCAGTCTTCTGGAAAGAATGATTACCAAATAGGCTAATGAGCACACTCAGCTCCTGTGAGCAATGCTCACCAGTGTACCCCAAAAAAGAATACTGCTTTTGAGATAAAAAAGCATCATTTTGAAGAATGAATGGTATATGACAAAACACAATCATAACTATTTTCAGAGAAACGGTCTCATGTGACCTTAATTATCTGTAATATATCTAGAAAGAATTATTTTCTTTGTGCATAGGTATTTGGATTACCTTGCCCACCTACTTATTTTAGAGTTGTGTTTCCAAGGGGAAGATAGAGTAAAAAATACATAAAGATTCCAAGATTTAGAATCCTAAAAAACTGGGAACATGGGGACAAGTTTGGGGAATTTGACTAGAGTTCAGAGGACCAATGAGGCCAGAAAAGGACCACAAAACTTTTATCTTCCACTCTTTTTCCTCGTATTGGTAAGAGCTACTTCTCAATATTCCAGCTCAATCCCATCTGAAGCATACTTCAGCAAACATCAGAATTGATAATGCTAGTGGGCGGTACAACATGTCAACAACCACCAGGGAGACAGGATATCTCAGAGCTAAGCTTCTGGCCTAGGGGCACTGTCAGGGGCTAGGCAGCAGAGTAAATGTGTGGTACAGCCTGGGTGGGAGATAAATGACAGCTGACACCTGCCTTTAGTGTCAGGGCACAAGAGTTGGGGGTTCTCTGGCCATGTGGAATGCCCTGCCAGCTGAAGGGGTCATCTCGACTCAGCTCCAAATAACATTGATAAGAACGCCTCCAGGCTCAGAGTTGCCACATCTATGAATTTGCAAGAGAAGGAAGAAACCTGCCTCTTTATGTGTTATAACCTAATTTTAACCTTTAAAATTAATTAAAAATTTGAAACACAGTGTGGGCCAATATGTATAGGCCAAATGAAACTCAGTGGCAGGCCGGATTTGGGCAGTAGACCACCCCTTTGCGACTTCTGGTCTAGGCCATATTGGATCTGACCCAGAAGCAACTAAAAACCTCTGACTGCTCTTCATTGCCTGCAGCATAAAGTCTGGAGTCCTAAGCTCAGCCCACAGGCATTGTGGTAGATAGGGTGTGTACTGGGGTCAGATGTGTGATAGTAGACATATTGTTGACTTGACCTCAGGTGAGTGACTGCGACTTTCTGAGCCTCACCATCCTCATCTCAAAAATGAGGATTATATGTGCCTCTTGATATGCTGCACTGAGATGGACACAGTATCATTTCTCTGGTATTTGTGCCGAAATATGTGACTGAATCCAGTCATGAGGAAACATCAGACAAAACCAAATTGAAGGAGAGTCTACAAATTAATTGACCTTGCTACTCCTCAAAAATGTCAAGATCATGAAAGATAAAGACAGACTGAGAAACTATTCCAGATTAAAGGAGACAACTAAATGAGAAGTGTGATACTGGACTGGATCCTAGACCAGGAAAAAAATACAGCGTGAAGGACATCATTGGCACAATTAACAAAATTTGAATAAAGATCTGTGGGTTAGATAATAGTTTTGTATCACTGTTAGTTTTCCTGGTTTTGAGAATTGCACTGTTGGGTAAGAGGACATCCTTGTTCTTAGCAAATGCACACTGCAGTATTTAGAGACAGAGGGGCATCATGACTGCAGCTTATTCTCATGTGATTGAGAGAGAGAGAATGAAAGCTTTTGGGGCAAAATGTTAATGTGAACAATTGGTTGAGGTCCATATATAGGAGTAATTTGTACTATCCTTGCAACTTTTCTGTAAATTTGAAATTATATCAAAAGAAAATGTTACAAAAATAAAATGGGGATAATATTACCTACCTCGTCAGGTCATTGTGAAGTGTCAAGGAGATAATGGCTACAAAATGCCAGGCGCATTTTACTACTGTCAGACCCTCCATAAGTGTTAGCTTCTCCTCTTCCTGTTCCTTCTCCACCCTTCCTTTCTGTCCCATTCTCCTGCCACTCGGACTGCTAGACCATGTCAAACCACCCAAGTCCCGAGACAGGCCATGCACTGTCCTGCCTCTGTGTCTTTGCACATGAGTTTCCTCTACTAAGAATGCCCTTTGTCCTTCTGTCCACTGGACAAGCTTTTCCTTACTCTCCCAAGCCCGGCTCAGATGTTACTGCCCTGGGGAGCCCTTCTCCCCTGGAGCAAGTGCGTGTGATTATTCCCTCCTCTGGGTTCCCATGGGACCTGACACAATTGTGTTACCGCCCCTACCCACTGTGTTTCAGTGTTGTGCGTGTACACCAGTTCAGCTCCTTGAGGGCGGGGACCATGTGGTATTTAGCTTTGTCCCCCTCCCTGCGTCAAACACCGTGCCTGGTGCAAAGCTGGTGGTCAAATAAAAATATGTCAGTGAGTTAAGTGTCTCTGGATAAATAGATATTGCTGTGTTTGTTCTTTCAGGGGAGTCTTTTTGAGTTTCCTGGGGATGTAATCTTTGAGAAAAATGGATACTAACTTAAGTTTTTGAATTCTAAAATCTGGCCTGTCTGATGGTAAATTCAGATATGTTTTCTTATAAACTCTTGTTTTTAATGAAATACACACATCTGATTATGAATAGCACTTTAATTTTTTAATGTTGGGTAGTGGAGTAATAACTAATTACTTAACGACTTTCCCCATCATGGTTTTTAAAGGATGAATTCTGGATAATAAAACAAAACATTAAAAGATGAATTCTGGGTAAGACAAAACATTAAGATGAATTTTTAATGAAATTTTACTGTCCCATAGCTTTTGCCTTGATTTTATATACATTCTTAATTTTAGTTCCCTGGTTTTGCAAACATAACTGGCCAGAAGAGTTTGACAAGCACAGAGATCATGCGAATTCAAAGGGAGACAGACTTTCTCAAGTAAGTATCACATTCTCTGTACTATTTCTTAAATCCTGCTAACACTTTGTGACCAAAAAGAATTTAAGGATGGGGCATAACAATGGTTTTGCCCACTCCTAGCTGTTTTTTACTAAACTTTTACAGATTTTACAGGTATAATTTGCATACAATAAACTGCACCTATTTAAAGAGTACAGTTGACATATGTCTGTAACCTTGAAACTATCACCACATTCAAGAAAATGAACAAATCCATCACCTCCACAAGTTTCCTACACTGTACCATTTTGAAATCCCTTCCATCTGCCCCTCCCCATCTCCAGGCAACTGTTGATCTGCTTCTTGTCACTATAGCTTACTTTGCACCTGATTCCAAACATAAATGGCATAATTCAGTATGTACTGTTTTTTGCCAGGCTTCTTTCTTTCTTTTTTTTTGGTGGCTTGATGAGTGGTGTGTCGGTGGCTTGATGGCTTGTTGAGCGGTGTGTATGTCTGTGCCTGGGATCCGAACCCACGAACCCTGGGCCGCTGAAGCGGAGCGAGTGAACTTTACCACTATGCCACCAGGCCAGCCCCTGCCAGGCTTCTTTCACTCCTCCTAATTATTTTGAGATTCATGCATGTTGCATGTATCAGATGTTTATTTCTTTTTATCACTGAATAGAATTCCATTGTATGGATGCATCACAATTTGTTTATCCAGTCACCTATTGATGGACATCTGAGTTGTTTCCAGGTTTTGGCTATTACAGGTAAAGTTCTTATGAACATTTGTTCACAATGTTGTACACATTTGTACACAGTTGTGGTATGCACATATACTTTCATTTCCCTTAGGTAAATAGGAGTGGAATGCCTGGGTCATATGATTGGTGTATGTTTAACTTTTTTAAGAGACTGCCAAACTGTTTTCCAACGAGGTTGTATCATTTTATATTCCCACCAGCAGTGTATGAGAGTTACAGTTCTTCCACATCCTCACCAACACTTTTATTTTTATTTTTGGCCATTCTAGTGAGATGGCTGTGGTGGTTTTAATTTGCATTTCTTTAGTGACTAAGATTTTGAGCATCTTTAAATGTGCTTGTTTGCCATCCACACATCTTCTTTGGGAAAATGTTCAAACTTTTTGCCCTTTTTAAAAATTGGGTTCTGTATCTTGTTATAGAGTTATACATATTCTCTTTTGTTAGATATATGCTTGCAAATATTTTCTCCTAGTCTTTAGCTTTTCGTTTCTTATCAAAGTGTTTTTTTGAAGAGCTAAAGTTTTTACTTTTGATGAAATCTGATGTATTTTTCTTTTATACTTCATGCTTATTTTGACATATTTAAGAAATCTTTTCCAAACCCAAGACATATCCCACTCACTAAGATTTTTCTCCTACGTTTTTTTCTAGAAGTTTTGTCTCTTACATTTAGGTCTATAATTCATATTTAGTCAACTTGTCAACATCTGCAAAATGTCTGCTAGAGCTTTGATTTGGATTGCATGAGTCTGTGTATTAATTTAGGGCAATTTGACCTATTAACAATATTGAGTCTTTATACTCCAGGGAAATGAAGTATCTCATCATTTGTTTAGATCTTCCTTAATTTCTTTCAGCAATGTTGTGTAGTTTTCAGTGCACAGGTTTTACATATCTTTTGTCAAATTTATCACTAAATATTTCATGTTTTTCTCATGCTATCATAAATGGTATTCTTTTAAAATTTAAACTTCTGATTATTTGTTGCTAGAATATAAAATACAATTGATTTTTGTGTAGTGGTCTTATATCCTGGAACCTAACTGAACTCACTTATTCTTTTACCTTTTTTGGTAGGTTCCATGGAATTGCCGATGTGGATAGTCAGGTCACCTGCAAATAGACAGTTTTACTTCCTCATTTCCTGTATGAATCCCTTTTCTTTCTTTTTCTTGACTTGTTGCATTGGCCAAAACTTCCAGTGAATTTGGAATAGACGTGGTGAAAGTGGACATCCTTGCCTTATTCCTGAACCTAGGGAGAAAGCATTCCATTTCTCAATGTTAAATATGATATTACTATAGATATTGTGTTGACCTTTCAGATTGGGGAAATTTTCTCCTATTCCTAGTTTGCTGAGGGTTTTTTTTTTTTAATCAGGACTAGATGTTGGATTTTGTCCAAAGCATTTTTTCCATCTATTAAAAGATCATATGCCTTTTCTTTTTCTGTTCATATGGTGAATTACAATGATTGATTTTCCAGTTTTGAATCAACCAGGCATTTCCGAGATAAATCCCACCTGAAGTATTATCTATTTTATATAATGTTTAATTTGATTTGCTAAAATGTAAAGAGTTTTTTGCATGTATGTGCATGAGGGATATTGGTTTGTAGTTTTCTTGTGTTCTGATGTCTTTGGTTTAGTATCAGGATAATTCTGGCCTCATAAAATGAGTTGGGAAGTATTCTTTTTTCTTCAGTTTTCTGAAAGAGTTTCTGTAGAATTGATATTATTTCTTCATTATATGTTTGGTAGAGTTCACCAGTGAAGGCACTGGGGTCTAGAGCTTTCTTTTAAGAAAGATTTTAAACTACACATTCAATTTCTTTAATAGATATAAGTCCATTCGGGTTTATCTATTTCTTTTTGAGTGAAACTTGAGTTTCATTTGCTCTTCTTTTCCTAATTTCTTTAATGTGCAAGAGAAAGTCATTTCTTTGAAGGCTTTCTTCAGTTCTAATATAGCCATTTAGAACTCTAATATGTAGGCATTTCCTCCTGAGTACTGCTTTGGCTGCAGCCCCCCAATTTTCATATGTTATGCTTTCTATTTAGTTCAGTTTAAACTGTTTCTAACCACCATTGTTATTTCTTTTTTGACCCGTGGGTTATTTGGAAGTGTTTTGTTAAATTTCCAAATGTTTGGAGATTTTCTTTATATCTTCTGGCATTTATTTCAAATTTAATCTCTTTTTGGTCAGAGAACCTATATTGTATGATTTGATTGGTAAATGTTCCATGTGCTCTTGGAGAGAAGGGTGTTTTGCTCGAGTGAGTGTTCTATAAATGTCAGTGAGGTTAAGTTGGTTGATAGTATTATTTAATACTGATTTTCTGTCTATTGTTTAATCAATTATTGAGAAAGTTATGTTGAAATCTCTGACTATAGTTATGAATTTGTCTACTTATCTTTGCATTTCTATTGGTTTTTGCTTCATGTACTTTGAAACTCCTTTATTAAGTGCATAAACTTTTTGGATTCTTATGTCCTCTTCCTAAATCAACTCCTTTATCATTATGAAATACCCTTCTTTAACTCTGGCAGTATTCTTTGCTCTAGAAATCTATTTCATCTGATATTACTGTAGCCACTTCTGCTTTCTTTTGATGTGTTTGCATGGTATATCTTTTTTCACTCTTAACCTATTAGTGTTTCTCTATTTAAAGTTGGCTTCTTTTCAACATCATATAGTTGGGTCTTGCTTTTTAAAAAACTCTGACAATCTCTGCATTTTAATTGGTGTGTTGAGAGTATTTATATTTATTCTGATTATTGATATGTTTGAATTTAAATCAACCATTGTGCTATTTGTTTTTCTGTTTTGTCTTATCTATTTTTTGTTGCCCTTTTCTTTTTTTCTGCCTTTTTTGGATTAATTGGGTATGTTTTATGATTCCATTTTATTTTATATCCTTTGTTGGCTTATTAGCTATAACTTTTTTTTGGTGGTTGCTTTAGAGTTTATAGTATACATTTTTAACTTATCACAGTCTATCTTCAAGTAATATTATACCACTTACATAAATAGCATAAGAACCTTATGACAGTATACTTCCAGTAACTGTGTAACAATAGCCTTTGTGCTATTGTGATCATTCATTTTGCTTCTACAAATATTATGAACCCCACAATACATTATTATTTTGATAGAATCAATTATTTTTTGAGGTTCTTTATACTTTTATTGTGGTAAAATATATGTAAATAAAATTCACCATTTTAACAATTTTTATGAATACAATTCAGTGGCATTAAGTACATTCACAGTGTTGTGCAACCATCACTACTGTCCATTTCCAGAACTTTTTCATCTTTCTGAATAGAACTCAGTTCCCATTAAACAATAATTCCCCGTTACCCAATCCCTCCAGCCCCTGGTAACCTCTGTTCTCTTTTCTGTTCCTATGAATTTGCTTATTCTAGTTGCCTCATGTAAATGGAATCAGACAATATTTGTCCTTTTGTGTCTGGCTTAGTTCACTTAGCATAATGTTTTCAAGGTTCCTCCATGTGGTAGCATGTATCAGAATTTCATTCCATATTAAAGATGAATAATATTCCATTGTATATATACCATGTACATATGTATGTATGTATGTATATACATTTATGTATGTATACATATATATGTATACCACATTTTGTTGATCCATTCATCTGTTGATGAACATTTGAGTATTTGGCTATTGTGAATGATGCTGCTATGAACATTGGTGTTCAAATATCTGTTTGAGTCCCTGCTTTCAATTCTTTTGGATGTTTACCTAGGACTAGAATTTCTAGATTATATGGTAATTCTGTTCTAAATTTTTGAGGAACTGACTGTTTTCCACAGAAGCTGCATCATTTTACTTTCCCATCAGAAATGCACAAGGGTTTCAGTTTTTCCATATCCTGGCAAACACTTGTTATTTACTGTTTTTCTAGTAATAGTCATCCTAATAGGTGAAAAGTAGTATTTCATTGTGGTTTTGATTTTCATTTCCCTAATGGCAAGTGTGGTTTTGATTTTCATTTCTCTAATGGCAAGTGATGTTGAGCATCTTTTCATGTACTTTTTGGCCGTTTGTTTGTCTTCCTTGAAGAAATGTCTGTTCAAATCCTTTGCCAATTTTTGACTTGAGTTTTTTTGTTGTTGTTGTTAAGTTGTAGGAGTTCTTTATATATTCTGGATATTAATCCCTTATCAGGTATATGATGTGCACATATTTTCTCCCATTTGTAGGTTGTCTTTTCACTCTCTTGATAGTATCCTTTTATATGCAAAATTTTAAAATTTTGACCAAATCCACTTTATCTATTTTTTAATTTTTTGCCTGTGCTTTTGGTATCATATCCAAGAAATCATTGCCAAATCCAGTGTCATGTAGCTTTTCCCTTATGTATTCTTCTAAGAAATTTATAGATTTGCCTCTTACCTTTAGGTCTTTAATCAATTTTGAGTTAACTTTTGTATATGGTGTAAGGTAGGGGTTCAATTTCATTCTTTTACATGTGGGTATCCAATTTTCCAAGCATCATTGTTGAAAAGACTGTCCTTTCCTCATTGAATGATCTTGGCACCCTTGTCAAAAATCATTTTGCCATATATGCGAGGGTTTATTTCTGGGCTCTCTATTCTATTCCATTGGTCTGTGTGTCTGTCCTTATGCCAGTCCAACATGGCTTTTGTTACTTAGTTTTGTAGTAAGTTTTGAAATCAAGAGTCCTCCAACTCTGTTCTTCTTTTTCAAGACTATTTTGGCAATTTGGGGTCCCTTGAGATTCCATATGAATTTTAGGATGGATTTTTCTTTCTGCAAAAATTGTTGTTAGGATTTTTATAGAGATTTCATTGAATCTGTAGATCACTTTGGGTAGTATTTTCATTTTAACAATATTCTCTTCCAATCCATGAGCACAGAATGTCTTTCCTTTTATTTATGTCTTCTTTAATTCCTTCAGCAAAGCTTTCTAGTTTTCATTGTACATGTCTTTCACCTCCTTGGTTAAATTTGTACCTAAATTATTCCCTGGTTAAAAATATTCCTATTTATGTTTTATGATGCTATCATAAATGGAATTGTTTTCTTAATTTCCTTTTCAAATTGTTTGTGAGAAGACAACTGATTTTTGTGTTGAATTTTTATCCTACCACTTTGCTGAATTCATTTATTAACTCTAACAGTTTTTTTCTGTTAGGTCTTTAGGATTTTCTACATATGAGATCAATATCATCTGTGAACAGAAATAATTTTACTTCTTCCTTTCCAATTTGGATGCCTTTTATTGCTTTTCTTGCCTAATTGCTTTGATTAAAACTTCCAATCCTGTGTTGAATAAGAGTGATGAAAATGGGTATCCTTGTTGTGTTCTTGATCTTAGGGGAAAAGCTTTCAACCTTCTACCATTGAGTATGATGTTAGCTGTGGGTTTTTCATATGTGGTCTTTATCATGTTGAGAATATTTCCTTTTATTCCTACTTTATTGAGTGTTTTTATCATGAAGGAAGGTTGAATTTTATCAATGTTTTTTATGCATCAATTGAGATGATCATGTGGGCTTTTTCCTTCATTCTACTAATCTGTTGTATTACATTGATTTTTGTGTTTTGAACCATACGTGCAGAATGGGAATAAATCCCACTTCGTCATAGTTTATAATCACTTTAATATGCTACAATCAATTATTTTCAAAGAGATTTTAAAAATAAGAAAAAAGATTTTTATGCTTGTTGACATGTTTACTATTTCCAGTGTTATTCTTTCTTTTTTGTAGATCCAGGTTCCTATCTGGTATTTTCCTTGTGCCTGAAGATCTTCCCTTAACATTTCTTGTAGTGCAAATCTGCTAGTGATGAATTCTTTCAGCTTTTGTATGTCTGAAAAAGTCTTTCCTTTCTCTTCATTTTGCTGAGTATAGAATTCTAGGTTGATGGGGGTTTTTTCTTTCATTAAAGATATTGCTCTACTATGTTCTGGCTTGCGTTGTTTCTGATGAGAGTCTATTGTCATTCTTATCTTTGTTCTTTTGTACATAATGTGTCTTCTTTTTCCTGTGGCTACTTTTTAAGACTTTCTCTTTATTATTGGTTTTAGGCAGTTTGCTTATGATCTGCCCTGGTGTAGTTTTCTTCTTATTTCTTGTGCTTAGAGATCATTGAGCTTCTTGGTTCTGTGGGTTCATAGTTTTCATCAAAAATTTTTGTTCATTTTTAAGAAATATTTTTCTGTTCTCTTTTCTCTCTCCTCTCCCTCAGCAACTCTGTATGTATATGAGGCTGCATGATGTTGTCCCAGAGCTTACTGATAGTCTGTTCACTGTTTTTGTCTGTTTTCTCTGTGTCATTCTGAGTAGCTTCTATTATTATACTTCAAAGTCATTAATCTTTTATTCTGCCATATCTAATCTGTTGTTAATGCCATACAGTGTATTTTTCATTTCAGCCATTGTTTTTTTAATCTGTACAGCTTTGATTTGGATCTTTTTTATATCCTCCCTGTCTCTCCTGAGCATGCTTATACTTTCCTCCTTCTTGAATATATGGGATATAGTTATAATAACTATTTTAATGTCCTTGTCAACTAATTCTGTCACCTGGGACATTTCTGAGTCTGTTTTTATTGGTTTATTTTTCTTCTGATTATGAGTTATAATTTTCTGTTTCTTTGCCTGCCTGGTAATTTTTTATTGACTGCTAGGCATTATGAATTTTATCCTGTTGGGTCTTGGGTACTTTTGTATTCCTGTAATGATTCTTGCACTTTGTTCCAGAACAAAGTTACTTGGAAGTTACTTGTAAACAGTTTGATTCTTTCAGTGTTCCTTTTAAGCTTTTGTAGATGGCACAAGAGCAGCGTTCAGTCTAGTGCTACATTTTCCTTACTACTAAAAAAGTTACTCTGCTGAGTACTTCCCCAATGCTCCGTTACGTATAAAGTTTTTACACTTTGGCTCATGTGAACATGAATTTCCCAGACCTGTGTGAGCCCTGGGTATGGTTTCCTCTCTACCCTTTTGGTGCTTTTTTTCCTCTGGCCTTGAGTAGTTTTTTCACACACGTGTACATCATGTTGAAGACTTGAGGGTGACCCTCTGCAAGTTTCTGAAGCTCTGTTCAGCTCTTCTTCAGTATTCTTTCTTCAAAACTCTAGCTGCCTTGACCTCCTCAGACTCCTAGCTCTATGTCATCAATTCAGGGGTTCTCCTCTCTATACCTTGAGACCTCTCTTCTGGCAATAAGCTGGAACAATCATATGGTTCGTGTTGGTTATTTCCTCTTTATCATTGTTCACTGTCCTGCCCTGCCACTTATCCAATGTCTGAAAACTATTGTTTTATATATTTCTTTGTGTGTTTTTGTTGTTGTTGTTTTTGTTATTGTTTCAGGTGAGAGAGTAAATGTGGCCCCTTTCACTTATCTTACCTGGAAGTAAAAGTCCCTCAAGCTGCTTTGAATCCCCCCAAAAGACTTGCTTCAAACCACTTTACCAGGCCGGCCCCATGGCTTAGCGGTTAAATGCGCACACTCCGCTGCTGGCGGCCCCGGTTTGGATCCCGGGCGCGCACCAAGGCACCACTTCTCCGGCCATGCTGAGGCCGTGTCCCACATACAGCAACTAGAAGGATGTGCAGCTATGACATACAACTATCTACTGGGGCTTTGGGGGAAAAAATAAATAAATAAAAATTATAAAAAAAAAACAACAAAAAAACCCACTTTACCTACTGTTTTCCGTAAGTTGAATACCTCTACCCCTTCTCTCTCTGGCAAACTCTTATTCATCCTTTAATATTCAGCTTAAATGTCATGTCTTTTCTGAAGTTTACCTATCCTTTGCCTTCCTTTGATGTTCATAGCACATTTTGAAAACCTCTGTCTTAATGTTTATCATGGTGTATTGCAAGATGTTTTTCTCCCATTGATCTGAGCTCTTCCAGGGTTGGTACCAAGTCTCTTTTCATCCTCTAATGTCCTCAGAGCTGACACTTAGTAGATTCTCAGGGGTTTGTTGAATGAGTGAAAAGATAAGAGCAATGAGATATTCAGGTTACTCCGTGGACTGTTGAGCAACACTTCATGTTCTTTGGGGATAGGAAAGAGGAGTCTTGTTGCCCTGGTGGGCCAAGCAAGGCAGGCGACATGCTGAAATCTTGGTAACATGGTACAGTGAGGAGTGACTAAATGGAATAAAGAGTGTGGGAAGTGGACTCAACTACAAAGGCTGGCGATTGTTGAGACGCCATGGTAGAAACTCTTTAATCCAGTGGACAGTATCCAAACATCATAGATGCTGAGGAGCAGTTCAGATAGGTAGATCATAGGATCAGGGACCCAACCTGCTTGGAAAGGCATGACAGTCGCAATGTTTTTCACAGGGAAGCCCAGTTCCAAGAATCCTTTCACTTTGGCTGATATCCCGAACCCAGGTAGGTGGGTGAGGGCTAAATGATGGGATCTAGCTGCTCAAGAAATGGGGCCAGATGTTGCTGGGGCAGGGCCTTGGGACTCTAACCAGGTGAGTGAAGACAAAGGCAGGGCTTGACTGATAGTGACCTTCCAGAGTGCCAGGGAAGAAGACTTGTCACTCAGACTGGGATCAGTGATCAGGTAGGAAGTCAGAAGTATGCCCTGTTGACATTACTGCAATTCCCAGGGCTCAGCCTCATGCATGCCAAATCCAGTGTGATGGGACAAGCCAGAGCCCCACTAAGAAGTGGGATCAAGGCTGCTGATAAATGTCTGCCGCAGTCAGGAAGTGAGATGGACCTGGCCTACAGGTAAAGGGCACCAGTGGTTCCAGCGCTATGGCCACTTTGTAATAAAATGACTAGAGAAGCAGCTCCTATGTTGAACTTGTTCCATAGCCTTTGAGAGTCATCTGCTTTTTTTTTGTTTTGTATTTTATTTTATTTTATTTTTTTGTGAGGAAGATCAGCCCTGAGCTAACATCTGATGCCAATCCTCCTCTTCCTTCCTTTCTTTCTTTTTTTTTGTTTTGCTGAGGAAGATTGTTCCTGAGCTAACATCCGTGCCCATCTTCCTCCACTCTACATGGGATGCCGCCACAGCATGGCTCGACAAGCAGTGCGCTGGTGCGCACCCGGGTTCCGAACTGGCAAACCCCGGGCTGCCGCAGCGGAGCACGCGCACCTAACTGCTTGTGCCACTGGGCCGGCCCCTTTATTTTATTTTTAAAAGTGTTTGGACACTTTTAGATTTTCACCTGACTTCTTAATGTGAACCTATCAGAACATGGCCAATCGGGAACCTCTTTTGTTGTAGGTGTGCCCACTGTCTTGCCCCTCGCCCATCTGATCCCTTTGCTCGCTTCTGTCAAGAATGTGGCTCTCCTGTCCCACCCATATTTGGCTGTCGTCTTCCACCCCCAGAAGGAGCTCAGGTGAGCAGCAGAATCCTTAAAAGCTTCTTTCATTGGTTTATCTGATCTTTATTTGCGGCAGTACCACAGTATCTGGCATAGCTGAACCACAAGCATAAATACTTGTTGGAAAACTCGCTGGCAGACTAGTCCCTTACTATCCAGACTCCTACTTTGGAATGGAAATACTTGTTTGCAATGCCATTTATTTTATGTGGCCTTGCAGAAGCACAGGGTCAGAAAGTGTCTGAAATTTTGTTTTTTCAATGATGCATGCATGGATAAATACATATTTCCTACTCATATGATATTTCTGTTCATAACCTGGGTACAATAAGGGAATATATTCTAGAAATAAATGGAGGGAAGTACTAATTATAAGTCTGTTTATCCGTAAGATACATCATTCTGTCCAAAAAAGCTATTTGTCTAAGTTATAGATTGATCAGTATATCTAAATTAAAAAGCTTTGGCTGATTAGGTGTAGATTATAATTGATTTTACCCTACTACTAAATTTTGTAGTTTGTTAGAAAACATACTCGGCTTAGTAAAAATCAAAACTTTCATCAAAATGTGTTGATCTTTTATACACTTGACACTTTGTTTTTGTTTCTTTTTAGACTAGAGTTTACAGAATGAAATAAAAGAATCTGTGATGTTGAATGAAAAATGATCATTTAAAAAAGATAGCCAGTAAGAAAAATCAGTAATTCAGTGTGTTCAAAGTCCAGAGTTTTAGAATTGAGTTATGCCTTCAAGCAAGGGGTCAGATACTAAATGGATATCTTTAAAAAAATTTCCTACAATTTATTGCTCAAGATTGTTGTAGAAGTTTACTTCTATGATATATTTTGAACTCCTTAAAGAAGAAACACAGCAAATAAAATATGAACATGTCCCATTGGTTTGAATTTTCCCTGCTTATATTTGTTGGAGCAGTGTCAACGTTATTTTTTCAGAAAACAGATTTTCAGAACTTTGTTTTTTCAGGGAGAAAAGGTTATCAGAGATTAGAAATATTTAAAATGATGAACTTTGAAACATCTATACTGCCCCCAAAATTATATTTATTAATATGCTATAAGGTATAAACACCTTTACAATTTAAACTATTTATTGATTATTTATTGTGTCTGCTCTCAGCTGGGTTTCTGGGATTCAAAGAGGTGGATCCTACTCCTAGACCCGAGACAGTCAGAGTCTCATTAGAGAACTGCAGAGGTGTGCCTCGGCTCCAAATCCATCCTTCATTGCCCTGCCTTGTGGTACTGGAGCTGGATTCTTTAAACAGTTCCCCTTTGCCAGCTGGCTTCTTGTTAATTTTTGTCACTAGAGGGACATTGCTGCTGGAGAGATGCTGTAGGAGAAGGAATTTGGCTTCTTTTTCTGATTCTGGTATGCTTTCCTGTCTTTTTGCTCTGATGGTGCTCAGCTAACTTGCAGGAACCTAGTTGTGCTGAACCCCAGTGAATTTCAGTGGCATTCTATGAACAGCTTCTCAGTGAGTTCCACTGGCACCCCAGCCAGCTTCCAGATAGTCTCTCAGGCATCCCAGTGGGCAGTTTCCCAGCAAGTTTCAGCAGCATCCCTATACATGGCTTCCCAGCATATTCTGCCAGCTCCCCAGAAGGAGATTTCCTAACCAGTTTCACTGGACCTTAGTGGGCAGCTTTTTGCTTGCCAGCTCTGGTCTGTGTCACCCCAGTGAACCTCTTTGCCAGCCAATCAATTGCCACACCCAATTCAATGAAGTCTGATTTCTGCCTTGGGGGAGTAAATGCCTGTTCTAAATTCTATACTTTTTGGGTTCTCTGCCTCAGCCATAGAGGTGGTGGATCCTCCCTGTATTGGATATTCTTGTATTTAGAGTTTGCTTTACCCGTTAGTAGTTAATCCTCTGTTACAAGTTGATTATTTATATTAAACTTTCTCTGTTCACATTACTGTGTCATTTCTGTCTCCTGGCTGGACTCTGACTGATACAGAATTGGTACCAGGAGTGGCCCCAGGAAATAGACCTGCAAAGATGAGATTTTGGAAGTGATTTGACCCTTCTCTTTGCTCATGAACAGTACTGAGCTCCTTGCCAATGGGAAACAGTGTGCTAGTCATCCATAGCATGAAGTGGCATCACAGTTAATCAAGCTATCACATGTGGCTGATAGTGATGAAGTGCCAGCTGAAGCAAGTGTCTTGAGTGGCCAGATGGCTGCTGCACTTGACTATTATGGCAGTGATGATGAGTGGATGGATTCTCCTGAGTACATGGGAGCATTTACAGAAAGAAAACGACTAGCTCAGGACCTTTAAGTCACAGTCTGAGAACCAGAGAACTCCCATGACAGCCCTAAAAGAATCTATGTCTTGTAGCTCCAGGGTTATATTGCTGAAATCAAACACAAAATTTAATTGTATATGTTGATGAGTTACAACATTGCCTTAATTCACTTTATCACCAAGTTTCTTACGTGAAACTTAGGGCATTAATTGGGAAAGAGAGGATCCTGAAACTTGGAATGGAGGTGTTGGGTTAGACCTGACAATCTTGAACCCCTAAGTCTCTCTGGGCCTCCTTGCTGGAGGATGTAGCTTGCCCTCCTGTCTGAGGATACTAGCCTTCCTTTGCTTGAAATCTCTGTGGTAACCTCACCTGAGGCAGTGTCCTTGAAAGAGGATGCTTATTCTCAAGACTCACTGCAACCACCCTGTAGCATTACTATGGTCCAATCCCAGCCTCTGTAGAGGGCCAGATGCACACTGTGATCCAGGAGAAAATAGCTTACACGCGAAAAGAAGAACACAATTTTGCTAATATATATTGGCAGAATCTTGGGGAACAGGTGTGGGAGTGGATTTTAGGTGAGAGCAGAATATAACACTAAATTGGGCCAAATTCACTGAGATGCATGCATCTTCTGTAGATTCTGGATTTAATGTATTAGCTAATACAGCTGGAGGTGGCTCTAACTGCTTTTTTGGTTGGCTGACTAAAACTTGGACTCAATATTGGCCTACATTTAGTGAGATTGAGTTACCAGAACTTCCCTGGCATCATGTGGATTAAGATAGGAATGTTGGAGTAGGTGTAACATGTGTGTCCTGTACCTCCCCAGCTCTCACCTATGTTTCACAAGAAGGCCCAGAAGACATTTCCTTCACTGAGTCATTGAGGAATACGTTAGTGACAGGAGCACCTGCATCCTTGCAAAGTTCTGTGGCTGCTCTCCTTTGTGGACCAGACATGATTGGGGGGGATGCTGCCATGGAGATGGGCTCCCTGATTTCAGTGGGGCTAATAGGATTCCAGAGTAGCAGAGGTCAGGTGGCAGCACTTAACAGCCAAGACAAGATGGGCACATCTGCTGCAAAGGGGCAGCAGTGACATATCAGTAATCAGAATCTGGTCATGGTGTTCTGATGGGGTTATGTCCTGATAATCCCATTTGTAAGTTGAAAATATAAGTTGAAAATGCATTTAGTACACCTAACCTACTGAACATCATAGCTTAGCCTAGCCAACCTTAAACGTGCTCAGAATACTTACATTAGCCTACAGTTGGGCAAAATCATCTAACACAAAGCATATTTTATAATAAAGTGTTGAATATCTTATGTAGTTTATTGAATACTCTACTAAAAGTGAAAAGCAGAATGTTGTATGGTACAGAATGGTTGTTAAGCGTGTCGGTTGTTTATCCTTGTGATCACATGGCTGACTGGGAGCTGCAGCTCACTGCCACTGCCCAGCATCACTAGAGAGAATTGTACTGCATATTCCTAGCCTGGGAAAAGATCAAAATTCAAAATTTGAAGTACAGTTTCTATGCGTATTGCTTTCGCGCCATTGTAAAGTCGAAAAATTTTAAGTAAGACCATCATAACTTGGGGACCATCTGTATATCTTTTTCTATACTTTTACTTTCAACCTACTTATATCTTAGAATCTAGGGTGTGTCTCTAATAGACATCATATAGTTGGGTCTTCCTTTTTACCCAGGGTGACAGTATCTGCCTTTTGAATGTAGTGTTAAGTCTATTCACATTTAATGTCGTTATTGATATGGTTGGATTTACATATGCCATTTTATTTTTGACTTTCTATTTGTCTTATGTCATCTTTGTTCCTCTGTTCTTCCTTTGCTGCCTTCTTTTTTGTAAAATAAGTAATTTTTAGTGTGCCATTTTAACTCTTATGTTGACTTTTTTTTTTTACAATTTTTACAATTTTTTTACAATTTTTTAAAGTTTTATAATGGTGCTCTAGGGAGTACAATACGCACCTTAATTTATCACAGTTTATTTCAGAATAATTTAACTTAAATCCAGTAAAATACAGAAATTTTGCTCTAATATATCTCCTTTTCCTCCATATTTATCTTTTATATATTGTCATACATATTACATCTATATATGTTATAAACTGAAAATACAGTGTTAAACAATCTTATGTCATTCCAAGATGAGAAAAAAATGTTTATGGAGTCATTTGTATTAACCCACATATTTATTATATCTCTTCTCTCATTTTTTTCATTTCTTTCCTATGAACTCACGTTATCATCTAGTATCACTTATTTTCAGCCTGAAAGACTTCCTTTACTAAAGGCATGTCCGCTAGCAGTTTCTCTCTGTTTGTCTGAGAGTGTTCATTTTACCTTCACTTTTGTGAGGAAGATCAGCCCTGAGCTAACATCCATGCTAATCCTCTTCTTTTTTTTTTCTGAGGAAGACCGGCTCTGAGCTAACATCTATTGCCAATCCTCCTCCTTTTTTTTTTCCCCCCAAAGCCCCAGTAGATAGTTGTATGTCATAGTTGCACATCCTTCTAGTTGCTGTATGTGGGACGTGGCCTCAGTATGGCCGGAGAAGCGGTGTGTCAGTGCGCGCCTGGGATCCGAACCCGGGTCACCAGTAGCGGAGCACGCGCACCCAACTGCTAAGCCATGGGGCCGGCCCTTACCTTCACTTTTGAAGGATAGTTTTACTGGATATAGAATTCTTGTTTGACAGTTGTTTTTAATTTCAGGCCTTTGAATGTGGCATTCTATTGCCTTCTGGCCGCCATGGTTTTTGATGTATGTTATAAGTAGTTTTTTTCTCTTGCTACTTTCAAGATTTTCTTTGTCTCTGACATTTAACAGTGTGCCTATAATTTGTCTAAGTGTGGATCTCTTTGTGTTTATCTTTCTTTGGATTTATTGAGTTTATTGAATTTGTAGATTAATACTTTTCTTCAAATGTGGGAAGTTTTTGGCCATTATTTATTCAAATTCTTTTTCTGCCTCTTTCTCTCTCTCTTCCCCTTCCGGGACTCCCATTACACATATGTTGATATTTTTGCTGTTGCTCCACAGGTCTTTGATGGTCTGTTTATTTTCTTCAATCTTTTTTCTCTGTTCTTCAGATTGGAAAATTTCTATTGAACTATATTCAAGTTCACTGATTCTTCCTTCTGTCATCTCCAATGTGTTATTGAGTCCCTCTAGCAGTTTTTTTTTACATTTCAATTATTTTACTTTTCAATTCCAGGTTTTGATTTGGTTCATGTTTTATAATTTTTGTATCTTTATTGAGATTCCCTATTTTTCAGGTCATTGGTCATCATACTTAAAAAATTTTTTTAAACATAGTTTCCTTTAGTTTTTTGAACATTTTTAGAATAGCAGTATTGAAATCTTTGTCTACTAAATCCAACTTCTGGAGATACTCCAAGATGATTTCTATTGACTATGTTTTTCCCTTAGTATGGATCACACTTTCTTATTTTTTCATGTCTCATAATTTTTCCTTTAATTCTGAACATTTTAGATAATATATTGTAACAACTCTGGATTCTGATTTTTCTACTAGAGTTGTTGTTTTGTTTTTTGTTTACTTGGATTAAATCTTTCATGTCTATCTCCCCTGCAATGTGTGGCCACTGATGTCAGTTTTTTTTTCTTGTTTTATTTTTAAGCATGAGATCACCCTTGGGTCTGCATAGCTTAGTGTTCAACTGAAGATTGGCCAGAAGTTGTGCTCAAACACCTTGATCCAGTAAGGCTTCCACTCTCTGCTGATAGATCTATGTGTGGGCTTGGCAGAACATTTAAACTTCAGGCTGTTTTCAAGTCTGTCCCAGCTTTTGCTCTATGCTGAGCTCTCTTTCATTTCCATGTGCGGTGTTCATCAGCCAGTGATGTGTGGGTAGCTTGGGCCCACTCTGGTTTATGCTGCACATGCATATAGCCTCCAGTCAGCTAAGATTATATGGAGACCTTTTCAAGCCCCCTAGAGTTGACTTGCCTTCTGGAAGTCCCTGTTAAATCCCTGGCTAGTTTGCTCGTCCATTGATTGCCCCAAACCAAGAACATGATCTCAGGCTAGTGGAGCCACTGGCACTCCCTGTTTGCTTGCCACTGAGATCATCACATCTGAAGCAGTGCTTCAGATCAAGTGAGCCCTGCCCATCAGCAGCCACAAAGCTGCTGGTTTTCATAGCCTGCCTTGCCCTGGTGGAGTTACCATGCTGATAGAACTAGAGAATGATGGGAGCAGCACAATATAAGAACTACACAGACTTGTAGTGTTCCTATCTGAAGTTCAGTACTTTTCAGTAACTTTATAGCTTCTTGTCTGCCTTTGGTGACTTTCAGAGTCTGAAATGATTGTTTTTGACAGTTTTATTCACTACATAATTGCTTTTTGGAGAGATTTGTTGACTACCTCACTCCATCATGCTATAAGATATTTTTTCTTTTCTTTTACACACCTGTATTTTCTACAATAACATATTTTTACTCTTAATAGGAAAAAATAAGAGTAAAGGTAATTACTTTAAAAAGTTATTTATAAAAGCAAATTAAACTTTACATTCTAAAATCTACTTATACTTTCAGTTTTTGCATTCCAAGACAAACTTGACCTCTTTCTTTGTGCAGATGGGCTTATGTGCAGAATGTGGAAGCATGGTGCCCATGAACACTCCCATCTGTGTGGTGTGTGAGGCCCCTCTTACTCTACAGCTGCAGCCACAGGCCAGCCTCCGCTTGAAGGTAATGAAATGTGATTCTGTGAAAACCAGAATAAAATATATAGAAAGTAATGTTTGAACAATTAGATGTTTTTCTTCAGCTGATGGAATTGGCTAACAATTGGCAAACTCTAATATCTGTGAACAGAATCCACTTTAACTTTTGCAAAGATATGCTGCCCAAGAGTTGTAACTTGCCAGTAGGGTCTATAATGTTAAGAGGGATACATAGAAATGTGTTCCCTGAACATGGATTTGGAGGACAAATTGCACTACAGCTAACTTAGACAATTTTTTACTTTATATATTTAAACTTGAATGTTGCAATTAATATTGACTTTTAATCTTGTCCTTAAAGTGGCTTCATGCTTTCATTTGCTTTATTTGATTTTGAATCCTTATTATGTAGAAAAGAATGATTAGAACTAGTCACATGGATGAAAAAGTTAAGTGTCATTGCATATATTCGAAAAAATTTTCTGGGGTCCGGCCCGGTGGCGCAAGCGCTTAAGTGCGCACACTCCGCTGCAGTGGCCTGGAGTTCGCTGGTTTGGATCCTGGGCGTGCAATGATGCACTGCTTGGCAAGCCATGCTGTGGCGGCGTCCCATATAAAGTGGAGGAAAATGGTCATGGATGTTAGCCCAGGGCCAGTCTTGCTCAGCAGAAAAAAAAAGAGGAGGATTGGCAGATGTTAGCACAGGGCTGATGTTCCTCAAAAAAAAAAAAAAAATTTTCGGGGCCGGCCCCGTGGCTTAGCAGTTAAGTGCGCACGCTCCGCTACTGGTGGCCCGGGTTCGGATCCTGGGCACGCATCGACGCACTGCTTGTCCGGCCATGCTGAGGCAGTGTCCCACATACAGCAACTAGAAGGATGTGCAACTATGATATACAACTATCTACTGGGGCTTTGGGGAGAAAAAGGGAAAAAAAAGAGGAGGATTGGCAATAGATGTTAGCTGAGGGCTGGTCTTCCTCAGCAAAAAGAGAAGGATTGGCATGGATGTTAGCTCAGGGCTGATCTTCCTCACCAAAAAAAAAAATTTTTCTAGACAAATGATATCATACCGTGAAAGGGGTTTTTTTGGTAGAATCATTGAACATACAGTTGTATCTTTTCTCCATGTTTCAATTTACAGTCCCATTCACCTCCTCTTTAATCTCAAGTAAAGGTCACTAGCTCATAAAATAGATTTAATAAAGAGAATTTGGGGGACTAAAAAAAGCAAGAATTTTTAGCAAAAAGGGAAATGTGTGGACTTAAGGTACAAGTAGAACTGTAACACTCCTAAAATGACTTTGTAGATTCTATGTGGGCAAAATGTATTGAAGTTTAATGACAGAAAAGATAAGTCAGTCCACTTTTTCTTCCATCTCCAAGCTCCCCTTCATTGTGAAATGTTCTAAAGTGTCCTAGGAAGTGAGTAAGCCTACAGAAATGAGATTTTGAAGACCTGGCTGGGCCAAAGTCAAGTAGATGAAAATTTACTAATCTTTTGTTATATGACTATTTTCAATCTTAAGAAACTTTAAAAGTTACTGCAGGAAGCCACCATATAGCCTTGGAAACCTGTCTCCAGATTTCTTATACATGAGAGAGAGAAATCAACTTCTTTCTTGTTTACATCACTGTTATTTTGGCTGTTCTGTCAATCACAGCAGAACCTATTCTTACAAATACATTACCCAGGATGTTTGAAGACAATGTCATTTAAAACTCTGAACTTTTCAAAACAGAAGGAATAGGGGTAAGTGTTAGCTGTGAGCCGAGTTCAATATATATCATGCCACCTTCAGTATTTGAAATGCAGAGTTCTTCCCATTTTGTGGAAAGGCAAGGAGGTGCAAAGGTATAATAAGTAAGTAATTTTTTTCTTCAATTTGTGGATCCTATATTGAGGATAAACACAGGACTTCTATAGTGATAAGTAGGATTAAATCTAGGAGTGATCCTTTTTTAAAGTATAATTTTTATGAGAGAGAGAGATGATCACTTGCAACTTATTTCCACTCTATTGATGGGCCAGAGTCAGAACATATACGTTCTAATGAGGAAACCAACTAAGAACTCAAAGATGAAATTTAGAAAATCGAGCCTGTTTGACTTCTGATGTTGAGTTTTCAAAGGGATTTATGAACTTTGAAATTACTGAGTAAACAAGATTCATGTTAGCTAAATATTCCTGGAATTGGTACTGCTTCTGTAGAGGGATCTCTGAAACATTAATTTTCTCAAGATCATAGGAAATAATGATTTAGGGTATTGCCTTTATAATTTTCTCCACAAGTGAGAATCTCATGATCATTTTTATTGGCACCGTGTTTTTCCCTGGTGTTTTGTTTGTTTTAGTATTGGATTGTTATGATTTACTATCACTCTATCTTCCACAAGTGTATATCTTATACTATTAATAATTAAGCATTTAATTGTGTGTCTTTTACCAAAACAGTAGACTCACTCTTGACTCTCTCCTTTTTTTGGTTGGAAACTTAACCACATACACTGTATATTCTGTACCCTAAGAGTATACTGGAAGAAGTCTAAACTCCCAGCAATACCAGGATGGCACAGGGAGTGGTGTGAGCCTGAGGAACAGTCACTGGACACCCGCTTTAGGGGCCCTTGAACAGGGAGGATTGGGGGAAGGGATCTGAGGAAGGAGTGATGTCTTCACACAGGCCTCCAGTGGTCACAGGCATTTGGGCCTTGCCCCAGGCAGCTGGCATCCCTCACCAGGGTGTGGCCATGAACATTCCTTCAACTTCACCCAATTTCTCTGGGTTCCTTTCACCTCCAGTGTGAGCTCTCAGGTGCTGAGGGGCTTTTTCAAAGACACCTTTTGGTGTGACTTTTCCCAGCATACTGTTTCCTGGACCACGCTCTAAGGCTCTGCACACTGCATTCCCTGGGCTTAGACCCACTACGCCAGTGCTTGGATCCAGTGACCTGGCGCTGCTTGCTGTGGTGAACATGGTGGTTGTGGTGGGACACGGGCACAGAGGAGGAATTTATTAACTCTTATCAAGGACCAGAGCCAGGGATAGCTTCGAAGAGGGGATGTCATCTGAGCGAGTATTGTGAGTCGCACAAGCATTTGCCGGATGGGAAAGGGGGAGACAGAGAAGTGGCTCATGGCTGTGTGTTTCAGTATGAGGTGGGGAGAGGGGCATTCCAGGAAGACACACAGAGACTGGAAATTGCAAGGTGTGCTTCAAAACTTTGCAAGAAGTTTGGTTTTGCTGAGCTACGGAAGTGCTGGGGGAGCTGTGGGTTGTGGGAGATGGCACCTTCTCTGCCATACTTAGCAGCTCAGATTTTTCCTGGTGGGCCCTGAGGTGTGGAAAGCAGGGACAGGTTTTAATCAGGTTTGATTTTTAGAGAGACTTTTATCACCGTAACGTGATCCTGGAGGGAAATGGCTGGTTTTTATGGCTGGGCAATCAAGCAGTATTGCTTTTTCTACTCACAGAAGGACATCTGTTTGGAAACCCTGGGCCAAGAATCTTCATCCCAGTGGCTTTCCCAGGTGTTATAAGGGTGATAGACTTTTAGATACATTTTCGCCCAATGAGCCACCTCTGAGGTCAGTGGGAATACCTTTGTAAACTGCTCACGGGAGCCAGCAGCCTTCCCTTCCCCAAGGCACCAGAAAGGCCTGTTGACGACTCCCCTTCCCGTTTCTATGTTGGTCTCCATCTCACTCCACATGGTGCAAAAGTACCATCCTGCTATGGTGAAGACAGACCCAAACGCTGTGGCAGGCTTATCTTCTGTTGATTTAAAGGCCTTGTCAACGCTGAGGAATTCTTCTCCAGTAGGTATTTTTTTTATTGCCAGCATTAGAAGATAGAACAGCAGAAGTTTCTCCCTTTATCCTCTGGTAAAGGCGCCCATATTTCAGAATAAGAGAGGATTTTACACTTTTTTAAGTTCTTTAATTTTTTGTAATGAATGAAATAGTCCAAAGATATACAAAGAAGTGCCTAATTTCCCCACCTCACCTCTATTTCTATCCTGCTTAGATAACCAATGATAGTAGCTTAGTAAGTGTCCTTTGTATTTTTCTAGAGGCACAGAAACATGTGCGTATGTATTCACACATTTAGGTTTTGTTTTGTTTCTTAAACAAATGCATCCCATTGATTATTTTCTAAAGCTGAAAACTAATGTTAGCATCTCCGCTTTGACCAGAACACATGAACTCTCGTTTAGCAAGAGATCTTCAGTTTTGGGATTTAACTAGCAATATACAGAATACCTCCAGGACTCCCGTCACATTTGGGATTCCTAGAATCTGGGAGGCTTAGGGCTGAGATCCTCTTGAAGTCATTGCTCTGGAAAAGATCGGATGACTCACACAACTGGGGCACAGTTAGCTCCTGTGAGACCCCTGTCTCGCGCACAATGATTTGGAGCTAAAGCCAGTGTACCCACAGCTCAACATCAGGCAGAACTTCAGCTTGGCATCTCACAAAATCAACTTTGACATTAAGTCTGCAATGACCTACTAGTTTGTTTCCAACATTCTTTCTCATTTCATTTTTTCAATTAAAGCTTATCATTTGGGAGATTAGAAATTTGCTCTCATCTTCCAACTACTTTGTAAGGAAAATTTTACCCAAGTAACTAATTTGAGTCCACTAAATTGCTTGGAACCATCCAACTAGGTATGTTGCAAATACTG
Organism: Ceratotherium simum simum; assembly: GCF_057802395.1. Classification (NCBI taxonomy): domain Eukaryota; kingdom Metazoa; phylum Chordata; class Mammalia; order Perissodactyla; family Rhinocerotidae; genus Ceratotherium; species Ceratotherium simum. The sequence continues at coordinate 44,656,044 of NC_141920.1, read as the reverse complement.
CTGATGAGAGGGCAAATGAGGGTATTGACTTTTTTTAAATAAAGTACTTGTCATAGATGTTTAGCATCCTCATTAAGGCAGTCTGATGGTGGCCTCAGTCCCAAATTATCCCTATGAACATATATGAATCTATGAGTGTAGTGGTTATGATATAAAATTATTTCTATCTGTGAGTCATGGTCACTGTTCTTCAAGGAAGTGAGCCATGGGATGCTGTCAAAAAGCCACTACAAAAACCTCTAGATCCAACCAAGGTTGGACCTGATGCGGTAGGGTAGACCACCACTTTGACTGTCTTGGTATATCTTAGAAGAGAAGACAGGGAAAGATATTTATAGGGTTTTAGTGCTGCAGTTGGGTGATTTTAAAGAGAATTTGACAAGAGTGAACCCTAAGGTAAACTATGGGTTTTGAGTGATAATGATGTGTCAGTGTCGGTTCATTGGCTGTAACAAATGTACCACTTTGGTGTGGGACATCAATACTGGGGGAGGTTGTGTGTGTCGGGGGATAAGGGAGTATATGGGAACTCCTTGTAATTTCTGCTCAGTTTTGATGTGAACCTAAAACTGCTCTGAAAAATAGTTTATTAATTAAACAATTTTAAAATGAGAGTTTTGCAAGGCAGAGTTGGGATTGGGCAGAATTTGTTTGGATTGGGCAAAGTTATGACATGCTAGGTTAAAAAAATTATTTAAATAAAAATTTTATACATTTAAGGTGATGATGTTTCGATATACAAATACATAGTAAAATGATTACTACAGTTGAGCTAAGTAACGTATCCCCCTTTGTATCCTGGGAATTTGCTAAGTGTAGATTTCAGATGCTCTCAGCACACACACACACACAGACGTGTGCGAGCACAAAGGGTAAGTATGTGAGGACCTACAAGTTTTGGATTGTGGGTCCTGCAAGTTGAGGGGCTTCAGGTAAGCTATTTCAGTAAGCAGTTTTACTTGGTTTACAGTCTTCTCTTTCTAGAGCAAGTATTTCCTGCAGCAAACAGCTAGATTATTTTTGTTTGATCTCAGTATTTTTTAACACAGGGACAAGAAATTTGTTTCACTTCTCAATGGGTTTCACCAGATCTTTTCTGAGGCAACATCTTCATGAAGATCACAGCCCTAAATCTCGCAGAAACACTCTGGCGATTGCAGATTATGCTATGGAGACTTGAAGCAACTTTGAAGAAAGTTAGAACCAGGGAGTGTCAGGACCCACTGAAAGCAAGTCTGTGATTCAATGCCGTTTTGAGTAGCAGTCAGTCAGCCTCTACACTTTAGGAATTCTCTGGGTTGGGACCTGTGGTTTACTGAGTTGGCTCAGGTTCCTAGGAAGACCTTGGAGTCTTCTCCTAGAGTGGGGTTAACTAGCCTTGGAAAGGCCAGGGACTTCATATCCTACCTAGTGGCATTGGAACTGAAATCCCAGGAGGTGGGCTTTCTTTTTCCTGATCATCCTCTTTACCTCTTCCAGCTTCAGAATACACTTTTTCTGTTTCAGGACACCCGGGGAACACAGGTACTGGAGTAGAAAGGGACATTTCAGTATCACTGGTCATTGACAGTTGAAGAAGATAGTATCCCGATAGTGAAGAATACTCCGGTGACTAAACAGATGGTAGCAAACCTCTGATAGCTGAACTCTAGTTAGACTATTTTAACCCTCATTTCTTTTTCTCTTGTTGTTGTTTTTTCTAAGTGAGAAACTACGGAGCAAACTTAAATTCATATTTAACATAAAGCACCATGTGGTAAACCCCAGTCCAAGAACTAGGTTACTTGTAAACACATAGATAAGCTTTTGCTTAAAGGTCCAAGACCTTTCTGTTTATTGTTCAAGCCAGGAGATGGAGAGCTACTGATTATCATGTTTCCCACACTGAAAAAAATAATAACTCACACATAATCAGTGCAAAATACTCAATTTGCCTTCCCAAGGCCCAATGAATACTCTTTTTCAGTTTGTTAATTTTGAGTTTTGTTTCTTTTAAAACTGTTTATTTGTATGACACTGTTTATGTTGTAGTAATTCCTAAACCAATAAAATTTCAGGGTCTGGGTATTAAAATAGGGTCTACAGCTGATTGATTGACTGAGAAGACTGCCTGATGGTTTCTTTACACCGTGTTCACTCAGAGGAACATGTAATTCTTATTCTTTGTTTTCAAGGAGAAAGTAATTTGCCGCACCTGTGGCACAGGGAATCCTGCTCACCTGAAATACTGTGTCACCTGTGAGGGAGCCCTGCCTTCAACACAAGAGGTAGGTTGACTGCATATGCCAGCCCTATATTTAGTGGCTGCTAAACGTTCAATGTTAATGATTTTGAATAATTATAATCTTCAGAGGGGGAAGGAAGTAGGAGGGGGAGAGAGACCAAAAAACACCTCTCATGGTAAACTGAAGGCAACATTCCTAAATGTGGAGAGGACTTTATATGTTCACCAATACAAAATTTTTCCAAGTCTTAACTTCAAGGGGATTCAGTAAAATCGGCAATTTCTTACAATTTCACTTAGTAACTTTGCATGGAAGGCTGGCAGCAGCCAGTGGGAAGGTGGACCCATTCATATTTCATTTGTGGTCAGGTATGTCTTTATTGACTGTGCCATGCTGTTTTTTGAAATTGAGAACATGGTGGGCACCTATTTCTTGGGTTTCCTGCCAGCCTATTTTGAGTATTTAAAGTGAAGGAATAGGGGCATGTGCATCTTAAATACAGCGAATCAGTTCAGTTTAGATGATCTATTTTATATTTATAAAATGTTTCTGATGATGAGGGGTTTTAGAAATTACTTCCAGGTGACTCTTTCCCTGGCCTAACAATACCAAAAGAAGTTGGCATCTACTAGCCAACTTAGAAGAAAAAAACTTGCTTCTTTGGGGCAATTATATGTGTGTGTGTGTGTATATATATATACATACTGTTTAGGGGGTTTGTGCTCAGCTCAGAGAGATCCCTTGGGAAATTGGACAAATGTGATGATTAGTGTGGTCAACATGGTTAATATCAAATGAGTGGGAGTGTGCTGGTTCCTGGGGCTGCCAAAACAAAGTGCTGCAAACTGAGTGGCTTAAAACAACAGAAATTTATTGTCTCACAGTTCTGGAGGCCAGAAGTCCAAAATCAAGGTGCTGGCAGGGCCACACTCCCTGTGAAGCTCTAGGGAAGGAACTGTTCCATGCCTCTCTCCTAGCTTCTGGTGGCCTCAAGCTTCCCTTGGCTTATAGATGGGTCACTTCAGTCACATGGCCACATTCTCCCTGTGTGTCTGTCTCTGTGTCCAGATTTCCTTTTTTCATGGGGACGCCAGTCATATTGGGTTAAGACTTACCCTTATAATAATGACCTCATTTTAATTTGATTACCTCTGTAAAGATTCTATTTCCAAATAGAGTCACATTCTGAGGTATACTAGGGGTTGGGACTCTAAAATATCTTTTTGTTCACCCCATAACAGGGGAGTTGGACAAGATATCCTTTAAGGTTGTATCTAATTACTGACAGTCTAGGACTAGTTGATTTGAAGGAACTCTTTTTGTTCCAAGCTTTATTGAGGTGTAATTTATATGCAATAAAACTCACTTATTTTAATTTTACAGTTTAATGAATTCTGGTAATTATATAGTCATTTTCTTCCTTCCTTCCTTCCTTCCTTCCATTAGTCCTGAGCTAACATCTGTTGCCAATCTTTCTCTTTTTGCTGAGGAAGATTGGCCCTGGGCTAACATCCGTGCCCATCTTCCTCTGCTTTATATGTGGGATGCCGGCCACAGCATGGCTTGATAAGTGGTGTGTAGGTCCGTGCCGGGGATCTGAACCTGCGAACACTGTGCTGCCAAAGCAGAGTGTGCGAACCCAACCACCACGCCACTGGGCCGGCCCCATATATAGTCATTTTAACCACCACCACAATGAAGATTTAGAACAGTTCCATTACCCTAAAAAATTTTCTTATGCCCCTTTGCAGTTGAGCTCCTCCCATGATCACTAGCCTCAGAAATAGTGATCTCTTTTAACACTATGGTTTTGGGTTTTTACAGAAGTATCCAGTTTTTTTGTGTTTGATTTCCTGCACTTAGCATAATGTTTTTGAGGTTCATTCATGTTGTTGCATGTATCCATATTTTTTTTCATTTTGATCGTTGAGTAGTATTGCACAGGGTGGGTATACCACAGTGGATTGATCCATCCACCAATTAATGGGCACTTGTGTTGTTTCCAGTTTGAGGATGTTATGGTAATGCTGCTGTGAACATTCACATGCAAGTCTTTGTGTGGATATAATTTTTATTTCTCTTGGGTAAATACCTAGGAGTAGGATTATCGGGTCCTATCTAAGTTCATATTTAATTTTATAAAGATATTGTCATACTGTTTTCCAAAATGGCTGTACTGTTTTGCATTCCTATCAGCAATATGTGAAGGTTCCAGTTTCTCTACATCATCACCGATACTTGATATCAGGCATTTTATTAATGATATTCCCTTTTTATGTCTGTAGGATCTGTAGTGATATCCCCTCTTTCTTTCCAGGTGTTTGTAATTTGTGTTCTCTCTCTCTCCCTCTTTCCAGCTAGAGACATACAAATTTTATTGATTTTTTTCAAAGAACTATCTTCTGGTTCATTAATTTTCTCTAGTTTTTATTTCCTTTTTATGAATTTTGATCTTTATTATTTCCTTTCTTCTGTTTGCTTTGGGTTTAATTTAATCTTTTTTTAATTTCTTAAGGTGAGAACTATATCGTTAATTTTAAATTTTTCTTCTTTTCTAACATAAACTATAAATTTATCTCTAAGAACTTCTTTAGCAACATCCCACAGATTTATATAAGTTGTATTTTCATTATAATTCAGTTCAATTGATTTCTCCTTTGACCTATGATTTATTTATGAGTTGGTTGATTTCCAAATATCTGAAGTTTCTCTGGTTATCTTATTGTTAGTGATTTATAATTTAATTCCATTATGATCAGATAACATACTCTGTATATTTCAGTTATTTTAAATTAATGAGACTTATTTTATGGCGCAGTTTGTAGTTGAACCTGGAAAATATACCAGGTGCACTTGAAAAGAATGTGTTTTCTGTCATTGTGGGTATAGTATCCTATAAATATAAATTAAGTCAAAATGGAATGTTGCACCAATCTTATATGTCTTCGCTGATCTTTTTTTAATTGTTCTAGCAAATGCTGGGAAAAGGCTATTAAAACCTCCATCCATGATTCTGGAGTTATTTGCTTCTCTCTTTAATACTGTCAATATTTGCATGATGTATTTTATAAGCCACATAAACATTTTTGATTGTTATATCTTCCTGATGAATTTAACTTTTGTTGTTATGAAATGTCTCTCTTCATCTTTCATAATACATTTTTCCTGAGACCTGTTTTATCCTATATTGATAGAGCCACTTCAGCCTTCTTATTTCTATGGTTTACATGGAATTTATATATATATGTGTGTATATATATATACACACATATACACTACCAGCAGACCTGCACTATAAGAAATGATAGAGCGTTCTATATATATATATTTACTTTATATATATATTTACTTATAATATTTAAATATATATATTTATATAAATATTTACTTATAATATTTAAATATATATTTATATAAATATATGTATATTTACTTTCGTTTTATATAGTTGGGTCTTGGGGTCTTGTCTGTGGCTTGCATATAGTTGTTTTTTTTCTTTTTTAAAAATCCACTGTGGGGGACGTCAGCATCATGGTGGAGTGAGCGTCGGCTGTTGAACTCTCCCCCTCTAAGACACAACAAAAAGGACATTCATATTCGAACAGAAGCTATTCACACAATGCAGGGGACGTCTGAGGCGCCCAGGCAGCTGTACACCAAAGGAGTGAGGTGCTGGAATCCCCAGAGTAAGTGGAAGGAGGCAGCAGACCCCAGATGCCTGGGCCTGACCAGCAGCAGGGCGAGGCTGCACCCCTACATCAGAGGCAGTGGCAGCTCAGGCCTCACCACGCTACAGCCCCAGCTGCTCCAGCTGGACCAAGCCACAGCCCCAGATTCCCCGGCTCCACCATCCCACTGCCCCAGCTCCTTCGGCTGGACTGTGCCCCGCCCCCAGCTCCATCAGCTTGACCGCCCCCCACCCCCAGCTCCAGCTGCTTTGGCTTGGCCTGTGCTCAGGCTCCAGCTGACTTGGCACCAGCAACTTCGGCCCACCGCACTCCAGTTCCAGCTTCTTCGGCCCACCACACTTCAGTTCCACGTTCTTTGGCCCTGCAGTGTTCTCCAGCTCCTCCTTCTTTGGCCCAGCACACTCCAGTTCCAGCTTCTTCCGCCCAGTGGCGCTCCAGCTCCTGCTTCTTCAGCCCAGTGGCACTTCAGCTGCAGCTGCTTCAACCCACCCACACCTGAGCCCCAGCTGCTTCGGCCTAGCTGCACTCCAGTCCCAGCTGTTCCCATGCTCCAGCTCCAGCTGTTCCCACGCTTCCCCTCCAGCAGCCTCCACTCATCCACACCTCAGATCAGCCAGGGGCTGACAAGAGTGCCAGAATACACAGCCCTTGACCCCCCCCAGCAGCAGCAAGAGGAAACTGCGACCATATATTTTCACTATGAGGAAAAGTAAGCCAATACTGACAGGCACTATGCAAAAATATGTTAAGTCTCCAGACCAAAAGGAAAAGGACAAGCACCCAGAAGTCAACCTGGAAAGCACAGAAATGTATAACCTTAATGACAGAGAATTCAAAATAGCCATCATAAAAAAGCTTAATGAAATACAAGAAAACACAGATAGACAATTCAATGAAATCGGGAGTTTCTTCACAAAAGAGATTGAAACTATAAAAATAAACCAATCAGAAATCTTAGAGATGAAAGACACAATAGAGGAGATAAAGACAAATCTGGAAGCCTTAAGCATCAGAGCTGACAATATGGAGGAAAGAATTAGCAATATTGAGGACAGCAATGCAGAAATGCTCCAGATGGAGGAGGAAAGAGAACTAAGACTAAAAAGAAATGAAGAAACTCTCCGAGAAATTCCAACACAATTGGGAGATCCAACATAAGAATTATAGGTATTCCAGAGGGAGAAGAGAGGGAAAAAGGAGCAGAGAACTTGTTCAAAGAAATAATAGATGAGAACTTCCCAAACCTGGGGAAGGAGCTGGAAATACCAGTGAATGAAATCAATAGATCTTCTAAATATATCAACATGAAAAGACCCTCTCCAAGACATATAATAGTAAAGCTGGCAAAAGTCAATGACAAAGAAAAAGTATTAAGGGCAGCTAGACAACAGAAAATAACATACAAAGGATTTCCTATCAGGCTCTCAGCTGATTTCTCAACAGAAACTTTACAGGCTAAGAGAGAGTAGAACGATATGTTCAAAATTCTGAAGGACAAAAACTTTCAGCCAAGAATACTCTATCCGTTGAAATGTTCTTCAGATATGATAGAGAAATAATAACTATCCCAGATAAACAAAAGCTAAGGGAGTTCCTTGCCACAAGACCCCCACTACAAGAAGTGCTCAAGGCCCTCATCCCTGAGAAAAAAGAGAAAGGGGATTCCAAGTTTTGAACAAGGAGGAAAATAGGGTGACAAAACCAGAAAAATTGCAGTCCTCTATCAAAATAGGTTAGCAAACACTTAATTGTAAAACCAAAGATCAAGGGAAGGTAAACACCAAGCATAAATTTAACCTCATCATGTTAAACACGAACTCACAACACAAGAAGGAATAAGATGGGACAACAATAACTTAGAAGGGGAAGAGTAGAGGGATCGAATTGATGTAGTCTAAGAGAATAAGAAGCCATCAAAAAATGGACTATCACATCCACGAGATTTTTTATACAAACCTCATGGTAACCACTAACCAAATAATCAGAGCACAATCACACACTTTGATAAAGAAAGAGAAAACTAAGAGAACCCCCATACAGAACTACCAAACTGAATTGGTAGTCCGAAACACAAGGGACAAGAAACAAAAAAAATGCAAAAGAACGGGAAAAAGAGTGATAAAAATAACAACAACAAGCCCCCATATATCAATAATTACCCTAAATGTAAATGGAATGAACTCTTCAATCAAAAGACACAGAGTGGCGGGATGGATTAAAAAACAACACCCAACAATATGCTGCCTCCAGGAAACACATCTCAGCTCTAAAGACAAACACAGGCTCCGAGTGAAAGGATGGAAGACAATACTCCAAGCTAATGGCAAACAAAAGAAAGCAGTTGTTGCCATACTTATATCAAACAAAGTTGACTTCAAGATAAAACAGGTAATGAGAGACAAAGAGGGGCAATATATAATGATAAAAGGGGCACTCCACCGAGAAGACATATCACTTTTAAATATATATGCACCCAATACAGGAGCACCAAGGTACATAGAGCAACTATTAACAAACCTAAAAGGAGATATTAACAACAACACAATAATAGTAGGGGACCTTAACACCCGACTGTCATCAATGGACAGATCATCCAGACAGAAAATCAGTAAGGAAATAATGGACTTAAAGGAAAAACTTGATGAGATGGACTTAACAGATATATATAGAGCACTCCATCCAAACACAGCAGATTACACATTCTTCTCAAGCGTACATGCAACATTCTCAACAATAGACCATATGTTGGGAAACAAGGCATGCTTTTATAAATTTAAGAAGATTGAAATCATAACAAGCATCTTTTCAGACCATAATGTCATGAAGCTAGAAATCAACTACAAGGACAATACTGGGAAAGTGACAAAGCTGTGGAGACTCAACAACATGCTACTAAACAACCAATGGATCATTGATGTAATTAAAGGAGAAATCAGATCATATGTGGAGATAAATGAGAATGAAAATACACCATACCAACTCATATGGGATGCAGCAAGAGCAGTCCTGAGAGGGAAACTCATAGCAATACAGGCACACCCTTAACAAACAAGAAAAAGCCCAAATAAGCAACCTCAAACCACACCTAACAGAATTAGAAAAAGAAGAACAAACAATGCCTAAAAGTCAGCAGAAATAAATATCAGAGGAGAAATAAAAATCAGAGGAGAAATAAATGAAATTGAAATTAATAAAACAGTAGAAATGATCAGTGAAACAAAGAGCTGGTTCTTTGAGAAGATAAACAAAATTGACAAACCCTTAGCCAGACTCACCAAGAAAAAAAGAGAGAAGGCTCAAATAAAAAAAATTAGGAATGAAAAGGAGAAATTACAACAGATACCACAGAAATACAAAAGATTATAAGAGAATTCTATGAAAAACTATATGCCCACAAATTGGACAATCTAGAAGAAATGGATAAATTCTTAGACTCATAAACCTCCCAAAACTGAATCAAGAAGAAATAGAGAACGTGAATAGACCAATCACAAGTAAAGAGATTGAAACAGTAATCAAAAACTCCCACAAAATAAAAGTCCAGGACCAGATGGCTTCTCTGGAGAATTTTACCAAACATTAAAAGAAGACTTAATACCTATCCTTCTCAAACTATTCCAAAGAACAGAGGAAGATGGAACACTTCCCAACACATTCTATGAGGCCAACATCACCCTGATACCAAAGCCAGGCAAAGACAATACTAAGAAGGAAAACTACAGACCAATATCCCTGTTGAACATAGATGCAAAAATCCTCAACGAAATATTGGCAAACCGAATACAGCAATACGTTACAAAGATCATATACCATGATGAAGTGGGATTTATACCAGGGACACAAGGATGGTTTAACATTCACAAATCAATCAATGTGATACATCACATTAACAAAACAAGGAATAAAAACCATCTGATCATCTCAATAGATGCAGAGAAGGCTTTTGACAAGACCCAACATCCATTTATGATAAAAACTCTCAACAAAATGAGTATAGAAGGAAAGTACCTTAACATAATAAAGGCCATATATGGCGAACCCACAGCCAACATCATACTCAATGGGGAAAAACTGAAAGCCATCCTTCTGAGAACAGGAACAAGACAAGGGTGCCCACTCTCACCACTCTTATTCAACACAGTACTGGAGGTTCTGGCCAGAGCAATTAGGCAAGAAAAAGGAATAAAAGAAATCAAAATAGGTAACGAAGAAGTGAAACTCTTGCTGTTTGCAGGTGACATGATCTTATATATAGAAAACCCTAAAGAATCCACTGGGAAACTATTAGAAATAATCAACAACTACAGCCAAGTGGCAGGGTACAAAATCAACTTACAGAAATCAGTTGCATTTCTGTGTACCTACAATGAACTAACAGAAAGAGAACTCAAGAAGACAATCCCATTTACAACTGCAACAAAAAGAATAAAATATCTAGGAGTAAATTTAACCACGGAAGTGCAAGACCTATACAATGAAAACTATAAGACATTATTGAGTGAAATCAATGATGACACAAAGAAATGGAAAAATATTCCATGCACTTGGATTGGAAGAATAAACATAGTTAAAATGTCCATACTACCTAAAGCAATCTACACATTCAATGCAATCCCAATCAGAATCCCAAGGACATTCTTCACAGAAATAGAACAAAGAATACTAGCATTCATATGGGGCAACAAAAGACCCCGTATAGCTAAAGCAATCCTGAATAAGAAGAACGAGGCTGGAGGCATCACAATCCCTGACTTCAAAACATACTACAAAGAGACAGTAATTAAAACAGCATGGTACTGGTACAAAAACTGACACACAAATCAATGGAACAGAATTGAAAGTCCAGAAATAAAACTTCATATCTACGAGCAGCTAATCTTTGGCAAAGGAGCTAAGGACATACAGTGGAGAAAGGAAAGTCTCTTCAATAAATAGTGCTGGGAAAACTGGACAGCCACTTGCAAAAGAATGAAAGTAGACCATCTTCTTTCACTGTACACAAAAATTAACTCAAAATGGATCAAAGATCTGAAGGTGAGACCTGAAACTATAAAACGCCTGGAGGAAAATATAGATAGTACATTACTCATCATCAGCCATAAAGGGATCTTTTTGAATTCCGTGTCTACTCAGACCAGGGAAACAAAAGAAAAAATAAACAAGTGGGACTTCATCAGATTAAAGAGCTTCTACAAGGCAAATGCAACTAGATCAAAATTAATAGGAAACCCACCAGCTGGGAAAAAATATTTGCAAACCATATATCTGACAAGATATTAATCTCCATAATATCTAAAGAACTCACACAGCTGAATAACGAGAAAAACAAACAGCCCGATCAAAAAATGGGCAGAGGAAATGAACAGACACTTCTCCAAAGAAGATATACAGATGGCCAATAGGCACATGAAAAGATGCTCAACATCACTAATCATCAGGGAAATGCAAATCAAAACCACACTAAGATATCACCTTATACCAGTTAGAATGGCTATAATCACCAAGACAAAAAACAACAAATGCTGGAGAGGCTGTGGAGAAATGGGAACCCTAATCCACTGCTGGTGGGAATGCAAACTGGTGCAGCCTCTATGGAAAACAGTATGGAGATTCCTCAAAAAATTAAAAATAGAAATACCTTATGATCCAGCTATCCCACTACTGAGTATCTACCCAGCGAACCTGAAATCAGCAATCCAAAGAGGCTTATGCACCCCTATGTTCATCGCAGCATTATTCACTATAGCCAAGACATGGAAGCAACCCAAGTGTCCCTCAACTTATGATTGGATAAAGAAGATGTGGTATATATATACCATGGAATACTACTCAGCCATAAAGAAAGACAAAATCGTCCCATTTGCAACAACATGGGTGGACCTGGAGGGTATTATGCTAAGTGAAATAAACCAGAAAGAAAAAGACAAACAGTGTGTGATTTCACTCATAGGTGGAAGATAAACCAACACACGGACAGATAGAACTGTTTGGTGGTTACCAGGGGCTAGGGGGGTGGGGAGTGGGCACAAGGGGTGGAGGGATGCACTTATATGGTGATTGACAAACAATGATGTACAACAAAAATTTCACAATAAAAAAATTAAATGCTAAAAAATAAATAAATAAAGCCAAGGTTATATCTGAAAAAAAAATCCACTTTGACGATCTCTGCCTCTTAAGTGGAATGTTTAGTTCAACAAAGTTTAATATAATTATTGATATGGTTGAATTTTGGTCTACCATTTTATTATTTGATTTCTACTTTTCCCATCTGTTTTGTTTTCTTTGTTCCTACTTTCCTGCTTTTTGGGTTATTTGAATACTTTTTAGAATTTCATTTTAATTTTCCTGTTGACTTTTTAGCTGTATTTCTTGGCATTACTTTTTACTAGTTGCCCTAGTGATCATAATATAGATCTTTAACTTTTTACAGTCTAATTAGTTACTATTGTACCACATCAGGTAAAATACAGAAATCTGGCAACCATACAGGTTCATATCCCTCTTCCCCGATCCTTTATGTTACAGTTATATGTATTGCATCTACAAACTGTAAAACCTTTATGAGGTTGCAAACCTTTATGAGAATGTTGTAATTTATGCTTTAAACAATTATATGGTTTATAAAGAAATTAAGAGGAAAAAAGCAAAAAAGACAAAAAGTAGTTTTTTGTGTTAACAGAGATATTTACCATTGCTGATGTTCATTACCCTTTTCTGAAGATCCAGGTTTCTCTCTAGTTTCATTTCCCTTCAGACAGAACTCTCTTTATCATTTCTTATAGTGCGGGTCTGCTGGTAGTGAATTGTCTTAGTTTTCTTTTATCCAAAAATGTCTTTATTTCACCTTCATTCTCAAAGGGTGTTTTTGATGGATATATAATTCTGGTTTGATAGTTACTTTCTTTCAGAACTTGAAGGATATTCCACTCTCTTCTGTCCTCCGTGATTTCTAATTAGAAGTTGAATGTTAATCAGATTGACATTACCATATGTGATGTGTCATTTTCTCTTGCTGCTTTTAAGATTTGCTTTTTATCTTTGGTTTTCAACAATTTGGTTATAATGTGCCTCAGTGTGAGCTTTTCTGCAATTATTCTGGTTGGTGTTCATTGAGCATTTTATAACTGTAAATTTCTCTTTCATCACATTTTGGAGTTGTTCAGCCATGATTTCTTTAACAGTTTTTCTACTACACTCACCTTCTACCCTCCTGCTTGGCTTCCATGTACACATCTGTTTAATTGTTTGCTATAATCTAATAGGTTCCTGAGGTTCTGTTCATTAAAAATTTTTTTCTCACATTGTGTAATTTCTATTGATCCATCTTCGAGTTCACTTACTCTTTCTTTTGTCATCTCCTTTTAGCTATTAAGTATATCCAATAAATATTTTATTTCAAATATTGTATTTTTCTCTTTCAGAATTTTCATTTGTTTCTCTTTTTATTGTTTCTGTTTCTCTCCTGCGATTTCCTATCTTTTTATTCATTGTGGGAAGAATATATGCTTTAAAATTCTGGTAGCCAGTTCCAACATCTGATTCATCCTAGGGTTGGACTCAATTGATTTTCTTTTATTTTGAGAGGCATTAGTTCTAGTTTATTACAGGCAGTGCATTCCCCAAACCAGGTGTATATATTATTGCCTGCTAAAGCAAAGCAAAACAAAACAAACAACAACAAAAAAACCCAGGACTCATCAGAGAATAGTAACAGAATCCAGAAGCACCACCACCTGACGTGTTTAACGCCGGGATACAATCTAAAATTCCTCGACATACTAAAAACCAAGAAAACTTGTTTTTTTAGGGGGAGGGGAGTGGAAAGTCTGGTCCCTGTTCAGATATTTTGTCTTTAGCTGAACTGCTTTGAGTGTTCTGTGCATGTGTTGTTCAGGGGTCAGTAAGAGATGTGACCAGAATTTGGGGATCCCCTCTCTGTTTCTTTTCTTTCTGGGAGCTGCCTATATCTTCAGCAGCCCAATATTCCCCACCTTCAGTTTTATGGTTCTCCTAGCCAAAAATACTGTTCTTTTCCCACCATTTCACATGCACTATGTGGACTGCCCTTAGCCCCAGGCTGAAAGGGAGCTAACTTTGTATGACTTCCGTCCTCCTTGTGTGCACTTGCTACAAGAGTCTGTCTGCTCCTGCTCATTCTCAGGTGCCTTCACATCTTATGAGCAGATTTTATAGTTGTTTTCTGTGTGATAGTCATTTAGTATAGTCTTACTCTATCATTACCAAAAGGAAAATCGGTGTAGTTTCTGTCTAAAAAGATGATTTATGTTATTTAATATGTTTCCTTTCAGAACTAAGACTAAAAACATGCTAATGAGCTGGCAGATTTAATAAGAAAGCCCATCTATTCCCAAATCAAACCTGATGCAATTTTAGGATAGTCTTTTGTTGATTGTTATTTGTTTATCTCTCAGACTTTATGTCACTCTCCCATCATGAAATTACACTTTGTAATTTTCCAAGGCACCAGAGAAAAAAATAGTGCAATTGGGAAAGCATTAAAAAAGGAAACAGTGGTACTTTGGAATTCTTGGAGTGATCTTTCTGATGCATTTAAGTAAATTGCCAAGCAAAAGATTTATTTTCTCAGACCTCTGGACTTCTTATATAAATAGTAAAATAATTTAAATTGATTTTATTAACTGTCAATGATGTAGTTTTTTCTGGGTCTCACCTATAAAGAAAACTGTTTCAGAAACAATTACAGAATTGTATTTCTATCTGAATGGTATATCAGAGTTTAGATGTCGCAATGAGAATATTGATTATTGAAGTAACAATGCATGTTCAATCTGATAGCTTTATGTCTTTTGTTTAGCAGCATTAATTTGAATGGGGTAAGATAACTTTTCTTTCTTTAAAGCAATGTTATATTAAAAATTCACTTGAATGGTAGATGCATTTAAACGAAAGGTCTGAAGGCTTTTTATTTAGAAAACTGGGTTGGCTTGGGGAAAAAAAAGGAGGAGGATTGGCAATAGATGTTAGCCCAGAGCTGGTCTTCCTCAGCAAAAAGAGGAGGATTAGCATGGATGTTAGCTCAGGGCTGATCTTACTCACACAAAAAAAAAGAAACCTGGGTTGGCAAGTTTTATATCAAAATGCTGTTTTAATAGTAGTGTAGGGGCCGGCCCGGTGGTGCAAGCGGTTAAGTGCGCACGCTCCACTGCGGTGGCCTAGAGTTCGCTGGTTCGGATCCCGGGTGCGCACTGACGCACTGCTTGGCAAGCTGTGCTGTGGCGGCGTCTCATATAAAGTGGAGGAAGATGGGCACGGATGTTAGCCCAGGGCCAGTCTTCCTCAGCAAAAAAAAAGAGGAGGATTGGCAGATGTTAGCACAGGGCTGATCTCCTCACAAAAAAACAAACAAACAAAAAATAGTAGTATAAATTGAAATTTAAATCTGAAGCAAAAATTTCCAAAGAGTTTCTCCTTTGATTTATTCCAAGGAGTCCCCCGCTAATTGCACAGAAATGAGGTGAGCATAAGCATACCCAAAGAAGGGTCTTCTTTCTCAAAATCTGTGGATTTTGGGGGCTAATGTGGCCTCCTTGTGGACAGATATCTGTTTTAGGATAACAGAGCAATCCCTGAAGTAAAACAGGATACAGTTGGACAAATAAAATTCACTGAAATATCAACCTTTCAGGGAAAATTGTCTTTAGAAAATGTTTTCTCTAGTGTGCACATTGTTAGTATTGTACATGGAATGTATGACAGTACACAAATTTAGTTATCAATTGAATCAATTATTCGTTGATTCATTTGTTCCTTCAGTAACTACTTGAATCACTCCCATGTGCCAAGGTAGCAGGTACTGTGCCAAGTGGAAAAAAATGTGAAATGTTAGTCCTTTCCCTTCAAGAAATCAGGATCAAGTAGAAAGCAAGATGAGAAGGGAAGGAAGCTGACATACTGAGCCTGACCCTATGCTAAGCATTCCTGTGTGCTTAATTTCCGTTAACCATCTGTAATCCCCCTACAGACCTGTGAGGAAGCTGTTGTATTGAAGAGGCTGTGTGGAGTCATGGACAAAAATCATAGCCTAGTTTCAAATCTTGGGTCTTGCCCTCTCTGTGCCTCAGTTTCCCTTTGTAAAACAGAAATGATGATGGCACCCACCTCACAGGTCTGTTGTGTAGATTGATGTGAGAGTATAGGGGCTGTGTTCAGACCACTGCCTGCACATAGTAGGTCATCATGTAGCAATGACGAGATTATCATCCTCGTTTGTTTGATGAGAAAATCTCTTCCCAGGCAATAGTGAGTAAGTAGCAGGAGCAAAGATTCTAATCCAGGTCTACCTAACAAAGTCTGGAAATTCTCACAAAAACAATTCTATCCCCCTCTCCAAAATAAAATAATTCTTTTCATGTGTTAGGTAGGAGTGGAAAATAAATTCACATTTCCAGATGGAAACCAGAACCCCAAAGGATAGAAGATAAGCCTCAGTCATGACACCTTAGGTAGCTCAGCTCTCTTTACGTTCTTTTTTTATTAATATTATTATAGTAAATCAACAGGAGGCTTGCTGCCTTTGGTGTTAAAGATACTGAGGAATATCAAGTTGTGTGAGGCACCAGTTTCCTCGACTTTCTGTGAAGGAATGCATGCTCTTTATATTAACTTATTAATTGATAAAGCTCATCAGTTTTCGTCTTTTGGGCAAAAATACTGTATTTCCAGGGCTTACATTGATTTGGGGCTTTTTGCTTTTCTGGAATGGGAGGGGGATTGGAGAATATAAATGCCTATAAATGCCGTTGTGTTCACCAGTCCGCGTGCAGGGGAGATAAAGCCCCTCCTCCGCGCACTCAGAAGGGGGAGACCATTTCCTGCTCCAAATGTGGGCGCCGGAATCGCCGAGAAGCTTGCTTCTGTGACTGGTGTGGAGCCACGGTGGGTATTTTAAAACTGAGCTTCTCTGTGCTGAGGGCTCACCAGCACCCTGTAGAGAGCTGGGGGCCTCCTCTTCTGTGGCCTTGCAGACATCCCTTCTGAGATTGGGGTGGTGGCACCTATTTACCTAAGAATCTGGAGACACAGATAATTAATTCTCTTAAATTTTGAGAAAGGTCTCTCATTGCTGTTTTAATTTTCATCTCTTTGAGGTTAAACTTTTTTATTCATTTATTGACTATTGGCATTTCTTATTTTATGACTTGTCTGTTTACCTACCTTTTTAATAAAATACTCAAAAATATTTGTGTATTTATTTAATAAATGTTGCATGTGAATAATACAAAGGGTTTATAGTGAAGGCATAGTCTCCCTTCTCATCCTGGTCCCACGGCTCCTCTCCCCAGAAGCAGTCACTGTTCCCCAGTTTCTGAGGTGTTCTTTCAGCCATTCTGTGCACATCAAGTAAACTAGTAGTTGAATATGAACACTGATCCAATTCTTTTCACCTGGCAATGGATCTTGTTAGTAACCTCTTCATTCTTCCCAGTGCTATCATAATATTCCCCTGTCTGTAGGTACCAGGATATATTTAGGCCGTCCCCTATTGCTGGACTTCTAGGTTGTTTCCAGTTACTTCCTCTAAAACCACAGTCCTGCGGGGAATGGTCTTGAGTATACTTCTTTGTGTACTTGTCCATCTATAGGGTACATTCTAGAAGGTGAAATTGTTGGGTCAGAGGGAATGGGCATATGTTATTTTGATGGCTGGAGATTGTATGGTATGGGAGTAATTTATATGGGAAAATTGTGACTCTTAATATTCATGAAAATATAATAATATTTTCTGTCCCCTAGCCTGGCATTCCTGCTCGCTTCTCTGTTTGCCCTAAATGTGGGGCCAGCAATCACCCATCTGCCCGATTCTGTGGCTCCTGTGGTGTTTGTGTCAAGTCCTTGGCAAGACTTAGTGTGGATGACAGGCTAGCTCCAGCTGCTGGAGAACCTGGCCCTTTTGCTGAGGTGAGGCCTCCTCTGCAGTGAGAACTGCCTGGAAGACACTGTGACTCTGGCCTTATGTTCTCTACCGTGTAACTCAACCCAGGGAAGAGAGCCTAAACATTTAGACCTTTCACACGGACTTTCAACTCGGTGTGTAAATAGATGAAATCCATTTAGGTTTTAAACACTCAAGTGATTTCTTCCAAAATCAAAGATGTATGCATTTATCTAGAGTGGAATGAGGTCTAATTGCATTTGCAAGGTGATAGATATAATATCATTAGGGAAAGGTGGATTTAAAATACCTGGGATAGAAAGTACTTCTCTCGAATTTGTTATGTAGCACACCAAGAACTTTTCCCCCAACTCTTATATATTTTAGAAATACATCAGGTATTTAAAATTTCTTTTGCCATTTATAACAACTGGACAGTTTGAGGGAAATCTCACTAGGTTGTTGTCAGAAGGACTTAATCTCTAACCAGCTCTGTGTTAGCCTTTTATGAATTTCTCTGAGCTACATACAGACTTTGCAGGTTTCTTCTTATCTCTTCACTAGAAGAATTTGAAGATTGATGATTATTAGAGAAAATGCACATGCACCCAGCAACTATGCATTCATTTTTAGGTGGTTCATGGCCTTCTTATCCCAGGTTGAAAGACATAGATCCTGGGACTGCCAGCAGTCCACATGGCACCTGTGTGCAAATGAGACAGAAGTGTTCTTTCCTCAGGATACTTGACTGCCATCTGTTGGAAACTGATTGTAATGCACTGATTTTGTTAGAAAGATCTTTTCTTCCATCTACCAGAAAAATTGTCCTAATAAATATGCAAATATACGATGTCCACCATGTGAATGGTACCCCTTTAGATGCAGTGGTGTTGTGCAGTGCACAACCTACGTAACCTTACATGGTGATCCTCTCAGGTCCCCCGGTCCAGGTGCAGGAGAGTGTCTCACAGAAAATGTTGGTGCCTAGTAGTTGGGTGTGGCTGAGTAGTAAAGTCTATGCTTCATTGGATTGTAGAACTGAGAGTATAGATATCATCCAGGCCTTAGGCGAGAGAGAGAACATCAGCTGATTTGCTGAATTTGAGACAGTAAATGGCTAATGGGTTGGGGCTGGCTTCATAGATCAGGCTGAAAGTTGCTGGGAAAGACAGAAGCAAGGAAGATGAGGCAAGGGCTGAAAACTCATTTTTAGTTCAAAGTACAGTTTTGGAGAGATACTTTTACTTCTGATTAGAATTGTTTTCTGTGAGTAACATGAAGAATTAATTAAATTATATTCTCATATTTTATGTTTCTGCCTCATTCATAGCCCCAATCTGCCTGGCAGTCGCTAAGTGTTTCTTGCCCCAAACCTGATGCTGGGACTAAGAAGGCTGTAGGAACACAGACCACTGGCCTGTTCTACCCATCTGGCAAACTGCTAGCCAAAAGGGAACTGGAAGTGGCTTCTCAGAAGCAGACGCAGGAGAAGATGAGTGACCACAAACCTCTCCTTACAGCTGTCAGCCCAGGACGAGGTAAGGAAAGAGATATGCTGTCTTGTCAGGAGGGAACTCGTTCTCTGAAAGAAAATCTCATTTTTTCTTCCTTTAGATTTAATGTGTGTATAAGAAGTCAGTTCCTTTATTTTTCTTTTTTCAGGTAATTTTCCTTTGTATGGATAATAGCTCTTCCTTAAACTTTTAGTACTCTGATGCTTAGACTCATAGCCCCCTTGTCTAGTTTGTAAATCAAATAGCACGTATGGATTTCTATTATTATGGCAGAAAAGTTGTTAGTCTGTGTTGTTATTGCTATCTGCTATTACCTCTTTTTTTATTGTAGTAAAATTAACGTAACAAAATTCACCATTTTAAAGTGTATGATTCAGTGACATTTAGTACATTAGGAATATTATACAGCCGTCACCATTCTCTATGTCCAGAACGTTTTCATCACCCCAAAGGTAAACCCTTTTGTCTTTCAGCAGACAATCCCCACACCTCCTCTCCCAAGTGCTTGGCAACCACGAGTCTACCTTCTGTCTTTATGGATTTGCCTCTTCTGGACATTTCATGTAAATGGAAGCATATAAGAAATGGTCTTTTGTGACTGGCTCCTTTCCCTTAGTACAATGTTCTTGAAATTCAGCCATGTTTTAGTGCTTCATTCTTTTTTTATAGCTGAATAATACTCTATTGTAAAGATATATGACATTTTGTTGATCTGTTCATCAGTTGATGGACATTTGAGTTTTGTCCTCCTTTTGGCTGTTGTGAATAATGCTGCGGTGAATGTTCATGTGTAAGTTTTTCTGTAAACGTGTTTTTATTTTTCTTGGGTATATACATAGGAGTGCAATTGCTGACTCAAATGGTAACATTATGTTTAACTTTTTGAGGAACTTCCAGACTGTTTTTCAAAATGGCTGCACTATTTTACATTCTGACCAGCAGCGTATGAGGGTTCTGCTGTCTTTACATCTTTGCCAGCACTTGGTATTATCTTTTTCATTATAGTCATCCTGGTAGGTGTGAATCGGTATTCCATTATGGTTTTAATTAGCATTTCTCTGATGACTAATGATGTTGAACATCTTTTCATGTGCTTGTTGGCCATTTGTATATTTTATCTGGAGAAATGTCTATTCAGATCCTTTGTCCATTTTTTAATTTGCTTGTTTGTCTTTTTGTTATTGAGATGTAAGAGCTCTTTATATATTCTGAATACTGGACTGTTACCAGATGTATAATTTGCAAATATTTTCTACCATTCTGTAGGTTGTCTTTGAACTTTTAATAGTGTCCTATGAAGCACAAAAGTTTTAAATTTTGATTATGTCAGAATTGTCTGTTTTTTTTCTTTTATTGCTTGTGTTTTTGGTGTCATATCTAAGAATCCATTGCCAAATCCAGGTCAAAAATATTTACCCCTATCTTTTCTTCTAAGATTTTTATAGTTTTAGCTCTTACATTTAGGTCTCGGGTCCATTTTGAGTTAGTTTTTGTATATGGTGTGCAACTTCATTATTTTGCATGCAGCTGTCCAGTTGTCCCAGTACCATTTGTTGAAGAGGTGATTCTTTCCCTGTTGAATGGTCTTGGCACACTTGTCAAAAAGAAGTTGGCTATAGATAAATAGGTTTATTTCTGGACTTTCAATTCTATTTTATTGATCTATATGTCTATCTTTATGCCAGAACCACACTGTTTTGATTACTGTTGCTTTGTAGTAGGTTTTGAAATTGAGAAGTGTGAATCCCCCAACTTTGTTCCTCTTTTTCAAGATTTTGGCTATTCTGGGTCTTTGAGTTTCCATATGAATTTTAGGATCAGCTTGCCAGTTTCTACAAAGAGGCCAGCTGGGATTCTGGCCACACAATCCCTATTGTGTTGACTCTATAGATCAGTTTGGGGAGTATTGCCATCTTAACAGTGTTAAGCCTTCCAATCTATGAACATGGGATGTATTTCCAATTATTTAGATCTTCTTTAATTTTCTTCAATAGAGTTTTGTGGGTTTAGGAGTGTAAGTTTTATACCTCTTTTGTTAACTTTATTCCTAAGTATTTTATTGTTTTTGATGTTATTGTGAATGGAATCATTTTCCCAATTTTATTTTTGGATTGTTTGTTGCAAGTGTATTTTTGTATATTATCTTGGATTTTACAACTTTACTAAACTTTTTTATTAGTTCTAATAGTTCGTTAGTAGATTCCCTAGAATTTTCTATATACAAATCATGTCATCTGTGAATGTAGTTTTACTTCTTGCTTTCCAGCCTGGATGACTTTTATTTCATTTTCTTACCTGATTTCCCTGGTTAGAACCTCCAGTACAATGTTAAATAGAGGTGGTAAGAACAGGAATCCTTGTCTTCTTCCTGATTTTAGGGGAAAGCATCCAGTCTTGAACCATTAAGTATGATGTTAACTGTGGGTTTTTCATAGATGCCCTTTCGCAAATGGAGGAAGTCCCCTCCTATTCCTAATTTTTGAGTGTTTTTTTCCTTTGTCATGAAAGGATGTTGGCTTTTGTCAAATGCTTTCTCTGCATCTATTTAGATGATCATGTGATTTTTGCTTTTTATTCCATTGATGGTGTTTTACGTTAATTGATTTTCAGGTGTTAAACTAACCTTTCAGTCCTTGGGATAAACCCCACTTGGGCGTGGCATATAGTTCTTCTTATAGGTTTTGGGGTTCAGTTTGCTAGTATATTGTTGAAGATTTTTATGTCTATATTCATAAGAGGTATAGGTCTTCAGTTTTCTTTGTGATGTCTTTGAGTATTAGGATAATACTGGTTTATAGTCTTCTCTCCTCTTCTATTTTTTTTTGAAGTTATTATGAAGAATTGATATTAACTCTTCCTTAAATGTTTGGTGGAATTCACTGTGAAGCCACCTGGGCCTGAATTTTGTCTAATGGGTAATTTTGATTACTAATTCAATCTCTTTACTTCTTATAGATCTGTTTAGATTTTCTATTTCTTGTTGAGTCAGTTTTCTATGTATTTGTCCATTTCGTCTGAGTTACCTAATTTATTAGTATACAGTTGTTCGTAGTATTCCTTTATAATCAATTTTATTTCAGTAAGGTTGGTGGTCATGTCCCTATTTCATTTCTGATTCTAATAATTGGAGTCATTTCTCTTTTTCTTGGTCAGTCTAGGTAAAGATTTGTCAATTTTGTTGATCTTTTCCAAGAACCAACTTTTGGTGTTGTTGATTTTCTCTATTGTTTTTTTATTCTGTATTTTGTTAATTTCCACTCTAATCTTCATTATTTCCTTCTTTCTTCTTGCTTTAGATTGCGTTTGATCTTTTTCTAGTTTCTCCAGGTCAAAGGTGCAGGTCTTGATTTGAGATCTTTTTTCTTTTTTAATAGAGGCATTTACAACTGTAAATTTCCCTATGAGCGTTGCTTTCACTGCATCCCATAAGTTTTAGTATGTCATGTCTTCACTTTCTTTCAACAAAGTATTTTTAAATTTTTCTTGTGATTTCTTCTTTGACCCGTTGGTTGTTTAACAGTGTGTTATCTAATTTCCAAATATTTGTGAATTCTCCAAATTTCTGTCCATTATTGATTTCTAATTTCATTCTCCTGTGATTAGAAACATACTTTGTATGATTTCAGTGCTTTTAAATTTATTGAGGCTTGATATGGCTTGACATATGGTCTATCCTGGAGAGTGTCCCGTGTACACTTGAGAGGAATATATATTCTGCTGTTTTGGGGTGAAGTTTCTATAGATGTCCATTAAGTCTAGCTCGTTTAGAGTGCTGGTCAAGTGTTCTATTTCTTGTTCATCTTCTGCCTATTCATTTAGAAAATGGAGTATTAAAGTGTCCAGCCATTATCATTGAATTGTCTATTTCTCCCATCATTTCTTTCAATTTTTGCTTCATGTATTTTGGTGATCTCTTGTTCAGTGCATGCATATAGGTTTATAATTGTTCCACCTTCCTGATGACTCTTTTATCACTATCAAATGTCCCTTTTTTTTTGATTTGGTAGCATTTTATTTGGTCTTAAAATCTATTTTGTCTGGTATTAGTATAGCCACTCCAGCTTTCTTATGGATGCTGTTTGCATGATGTATCTTTTTCCATCTTTTTACTTTCAATCTGTCTGTATCTTTGAATACAAAGTATATCTTCTGTAGATAGTATATAGTTGGATCTTATTTTTTATCTGGTCTGACAATCTCTGTTTTTTGACTGGGTTGTTTAATCCATTCACATTTAATGTTACTATTGATAAAGTTGGATTTATGTCTTCCATTTTACTTTTTTGTTTTCTCAATGTTTCTAAGTGTCTTTTTGTTCCTCTGTTTCTCCTTTACTGCTTTCTTTTGTGTTGCATATTTTCTAATGTAACATTTTAATTTCTTTAATGATTTTTTCACTATATATTTTGAGTTATTGCCTTAGTGGTTACTCTAGGGCTTATCTTATACATCTTATCAGAATATGCTTCAGATTTATAGTAACTTAATTCCAATGAGATATAGAAATGCTATTCCTATATAGCTCTATTCCCTCTTCTTGGTTTTATAGGTATGTATAACAATGATACCTATCTATATATATTTCATCTATATATGTTACAAACCCCAAAAAAACACTGTTATATTTATTATTGTATATAACCTTATGTATTTTAAAAATGCTAAAAGAAGAAAGAATATTATATATTTATGGTTTTTGTTATCTTAGCCTTCTTTTTTCCCATTTCTAGTTCTCTTCATTTATTCCTGTGGATTCGAGTTACCATCTGAAGTCATTTCCTTAGCCTAGTAAAGCTTTGCTCCCACCCACCTCCTTTGTGCTGTCATTGGCCAGTATATTACTTTTCTATATGTTATAGGCCAAATATTACAATTATATACATATTGTTTTACACAATTTCTTTTTATGTTTGTGAAGAGAAGAAAGAAAAAGAAATATGCATTTATTTATTTATTTATTTATTTTTTTGTGAGGAGATCAGCCCTGTGCTAACATCTGCCAATCCTCCTCTTTTACTGCTGAGGAAGACTGGCCCTGGGCTAACATCCGTGCCCATCTTCCTCCACTTTATATGGGATGCCGCCACAGCATGGCTTGCCAAGCAGTGTGTCGGTGTGCGCCTGGGATCCAAACCGGCGAACCCCGGGCCACCACAGTGGAACGCGTGCACCCAACCGCTTACACCACCGGGCTGGCCCAAAATATGCATTTATAATGTCTTTTATAATTACATAGTTATCTTTACCATTGCTTTTTGCTTTTTTATGTGTGTAGATTCACATTACTGTCTGGGTCATTTGCTTTCAGCCTGAAGAACTTCCTTTAGTATTTCTTATAAGAGGGATCTGCTATCAATGAATTCTCTCAGGTTTTATTTATTTATTTTTTTTGAGCCCTTCGGATATGTTATCCCACTGTCTTCTGACCTCTGTGATTTCTGGTGAGAAATCTGCTGTTAATCTGTTGCAGATCCCTTGTATGTGATGAGTGACTTCTCTCTTGCTCCTTTCAAGAGTCTCTCTTTGTTTTTGTCTTTTGAAAGTGTGATTATAATGTGTGTTGGTATGCATCCTACCTGGAGTTTGTTGAGCTCCTTGGATATGTAAATTCATGTCTTTCATCAAATTTGGGAAGTTTTTGGCCATTATTTATTCAGATGTTCTCTCTTCCTTTTGCTCTGTCCCCTCTCCTGGGATTCTCATTATGCGTATGTTGGTATGCTTGCAAGTTTCCCATAGGTTTCTTAGGCTCTGTTCATTTTTCTTCATTCTTTTTTCTCTATGTTCTTTGCATTGCATAATATCTATCAATCTATTTTTGAGTTTGCTAATTCTTTCTTCTGCTAGTTAAAATTTACTTTTGAGCCCATCTAGTGGATTTTTAATTTTAATTATTGTGCTTTTCTGCTCCACAGTTTCTATTTGGTTCTCTTTTTATTTAATTTTTATATATTTATTGATATTCTATATTTCATGAGGCATTATCATCATACCTTCTTTTATTTTTTTTAATTTTATTTATTTATTTTTTTCCCCCAAAGCCCCAGTAGATAGTTTTATGTCATAGCTGCACATCCTTCTAGTTGCTGTACGTGGGACGTGCCCTCAGCATGGCCGAAGAAGCAGTGCGTTGGTGTGCACCCGGGATCCGAACCCGGGCCGCCAGCAGCGGAGCGCGCACTTAACCGCTAAGCCACGGGGCCGGCCCTCATCATACCTTCTTTTACTTTTTTCTGTGTAGTTTCCTTTAGTTCTTTGGGCATATTTATAGTGGCTACTTTGAAGTCTGTTAAGTCTCCAGCATTTGATCACTCTCACAGTCAGTTTCTGTTACCTCCCCTTTTTCCTGTGTATGGATCAAAGTTTCCTGTTTCTTTGCACGTCTCATAATTTTTTGCTGGAAACTGGACATTTTAAATAGTATATTGGCGCGACTCTGGGTACTGACCTCCCCTCCACGTTTGTTATTGTTATTTGCTTGTTTGTTTAGTGATTCGCTGGATCATTTTAGTGAACTTTATTTTACCCCCATGGTGTGAAGCCTCTGATGTTGCTCCTTGGAGAGTGAAGCTGTGACCATGCACCCTGTCATCCTAGGATGACAGTGGTTTTGGTGAGGCTCTCTTTGATTGTCTCTTTCCCTAGCAACACTCAGCCATTAAGTTCTACTTATTGCTGGCTATTGCTCCATTATTTTCAACTATGCTCTGGGGCATGAATTGCTATACAGACTGGTCCAATTAAATTTGAGATTCTTTACAGGGATAGTTTTTTAGGTCAGTGTTTGAGATATTTTTCAGACTTCAGGAGACCACTTCTTAGCTGTTTATTTCTCTGGTTCTCTGTGGTAAACTGGCCAGCCTATGATTTAACTCATATCTTTAGTGAATTTGCCAGTGTGTTTCTAATTGCTTTTTACCACACCATCCATTATTTTAAGAGCACTCTTAGGCTTGAACTTCCCCACACTCTGTTGCAAATGGAGTAAGTTCCTATGGAGATTTGAAGCTCTCTGTTTTATGACCTGCCTCTTCCCCTGTGCAAAATATCTGAGCCAATGCTCTGGATCAGGGGGTGGGGACAGTGGCATGTTTCTCTCAGAGTGAGACCCCTCCTCAGAAGCTGGGCTCGGTGAAGGGGAGTAGAGCTGTCACCTCTGGTCTTCTTGACTTGCCTCTCCTCGCATGGGCTTCATGCTTTATAAATAAGCCAGGATGAAGGTGATCTGGACTCCAGCATTCTCGGTGTGCCAGACCCAATGTAGAGCCTCCATCCCATGAACGGCAGGTGGGCAGAAAAATGGAGCCCCCACTCTCGACCACACTTGCCCAGAACTTGGTCTCTACAACAGGTAGTTGGGGCAGGATGAGAAATTCTGAAGTCCCGCCCCTCCTGGGAAGATACTGTAACTCTCCAGCTAGGAGCTGGGAGGAGAGGGAGCCCTGTATTCTTGGCTACACACATCTAGAGTGAAGTTTTCATCATGCTCAGCTGAGAGAGGGGAGGGAGAGAGTGGGTCATGGTTCAAACACTGCAGACTCTCACTGTTCAGAATTTTAGTACATTTTCTTCATTAAATGTTTCTTAATTTGCTGTATGTCCTTAGAACCATTTCCAGAGACTTTAACTGGTTTTTTTATTTTATGGTTTCACTGAGGAGTATGTCTGCTGAGCTCCTCATGCTGCCATGCTGGAAGTTGATCATCCCTAGCTCTTCTCTTGCCCTCTGGATTTCCCAGCTGGGAGTCAGAACCCAGTCTACAGTCTGATTGAGCTCTTCTGGGCATGAGTGTAATATCAGTCCTTTGGTATATTGTTTGCAGAGATGACCAGAATGATTCCTTCCATCCCTGTATGCACATGCTACTCCTCCCTTCAAGAGTAAGAGAGCTTTTCCCTTCCTTTGGAATCTGGACTAGCCTTGTGACTTTCTTTGACTAATAGAAAGTGATACAAGAGACATTATGACAGTTCTGGGCCTAGGCCTCAGGAGGGCTGAAAGCTTCCACTTATTCCCTAGGAAGCCAGTGCTAGGTAGAGAATTTTAGGATAGATTATTGAATGAGGAGAGATGCCACATGAAGGAGAACAGAGACAATCCAGCCAATAGCCAACACAAAGACTACAGTCATTTGAGCAAGTGCATGCAGCAGTCATGCGAAGAGAGAGGTCCAGCCAGCCCAGCCAGCTCCCAGCAGTTTGTGCCGTCTTAACTGAGGTCTCAGCCATGTGGATGAGATAATCTTGGCTCCCTTAGCGCCAGTTGAGATGGCTCAGCTAACACCCTCTGGAGCAGAGATGAGCCATTCCTGCTGAGCACTGATCACATTCTTGACCCACAGAAGTGTGAGCAATAGTGTGGTTGATGTTTTAAACCACTAAGTCCTGAGGTGTTTTGTTTGGCAGCAATAGATAATAGAAACAGGTCCTCAGTTTCCTATAGCAGAAGGCAGTCCCCTAGAACTCCCTCTTTCGTCTTGAGCTAGAAGGGAGCAGACCTCACCCTCCAAAGGAAGACTTACGGTCTTCCAGTGACCCTTTCCAAAAGACCCCCTCACCAAATCCAGCCTTTCCACAAAGTCCTCTCTCAATGCTTTTGTAGAGTTGAGATTTGATCTTGGAATTGTAGATCTATTGTACTGTAGATTCTCAGTCAGACCCTCATGTTCAGCGTACTCCTACATTCATATTTATTTATTTGCGTATTACCTATGTCCACTAGAATGCAAGTTACCTGAGGGCACGAACTTTGTTCACCCGATATCCCTAGCCCTAGAATAGTTCATGGCACATAGTAGGCACTCAATAAATATTTGGAATGGATGCCTACTTTGTGCCAAACACTGTGCTGGGTCAGTATTATCTCTAGTGTTATCTCAGTTAATCATAGCAGACTCTCGTGATGCACCACTCCCAATCCCCTCAGCTTGCTGGATTTCACTGCAGCTGTGGTGCTCACTTCCAAGCATCATTGCTAGCATCCCTCATCCAAGGTGCCACAATATCTCTTTGCTTTGCTGCCTCACACTTTGTTCAGAGCAGCAGAAGGCTGTCTGTCCATGAGCAGATGTAACTCAGGAGTGCTGGGGAGTTCACAATACTCCATCACTTGTGCTTCCCAGGGTCACCTTTGTAAGAAACCACCTGTCCTAAGTCTTTGTCTCAGGCTCTGCTGTCAAGGGAACCCAAACTAAGACATTCAGGTTCTCTTATTTAATGTCACAATAACGTATGAAGTAAGAGGTGTTAGTCCCATTTTATAGGTAAGGAAAGTAAGGCTTAATGAGATTTAAGTGTCTGTCTCAAGTTCACTAAGCTAATAGTAAATGGTAAGTATAGAATTTAAATGCAGCCCGGTCTGAATGCCAAATCATGTGCTCTTTCTGTGAAACCATCCTGGGTCACCTTGCAAAAGCCACCTGATTGCTCTTGGCTTTAGTGTCCTCATTGGTAAAGTGATGAGACGAGATCCAAGGCAGGACCCAATGCAGATCCAATGCACACTCAAGTACCAACAGGGCAGAACTGAGAGGTAAAGGCAGGCAGCTGGGCCTGCAGGGCCTTTGGCCAGTTGGAGGGTCCATGCCCTGCCCAAAACGGGCAACTGCCGGTCTGCCCCAGGCAGCTGTGCCTGTGCAGGAAGGCAGGCCCAGCACTGCTGCACCTCCAGCCTGCACGTAAGAAACCAGAAATCTAGACTCATGTGAAATCTCCCGAGTTAAATGGTGGCGACTCATTCAAATGTGTTTTAAACCCTATGCAGACTAGAAGGGAGCACAAGGGAACTTTTAAGAGTGATGGAAATGTTCTACATATTCATTGGGATGTGTATACTTGTCAAAACTCAAACTATACATTTAAAAGAGGTGCGTTTTGGGGCTGGCCTAGTGGCATAGTGGTTAAGTTTGCGTGCTCCGCAGCTTCGGATCCGGAGCGCAGACATATACACTGCTCATCAAGCTACGCTGTGGCAGTGTCGCATATACAAAGCAGAGGAAGATTGGCACAGATGTTAGCTCAGGACCAATCTTCCTCACCAAAAAAAAAAAAAAAGAGGTGCATTTTGTTAATAAGTTCTATCTCAATGTGGTTAATTTTAAAAGAATAAAAGAAAAAGACCCCATGTGCAGCAATCAAAATACGTTCTTTGAGATTCTAGAATATTCTGTGATTAATCATATATAAAAAGAAGCTGGGCACAAAAATGGAACTTATTCTAGTGCGTCAAGGTTCAGTTAGTAAAAACTGCTTTGAAGTTTGGCAAAGAAAAATAACCTCTCCTAGAATGCATGTTCCACTCTAGCATTTTTCTTTCATAACCTCAGAAGAATTATCCATGTGGATGTATTTTTCTTCTTCATTAGGATACTGGAGAAAACAGTTGGATCACATCTCTGCTCACCTCAGGTCTTATGCTCAGAACAACCCTGAATTCCGGGCCTTGATTGCAGAACCCAGGATGGGAAAGGTGGGTGAACTCTGAATGGCACTGCCACTCCAGGGTGTCCCATGGGATCAGGCTGAAGTTATCCTCCATGGGCTTGGCTCCTTTCCCTTTTTCTGCCCTGCTTTCCACACTTCCTTACTGTCCTGCCCTGCAAGCACTGCCTTAATGATTCACTGGCACATGAGTCATGTCTCTGGGTCTGCTTCTGGGCGCCTGACCTAAGACAGTAAGATTGTGAACATTTCATGCCTTTAGGTGGCACATGCTGTGGAAATTCTGATGGTCAGAGCTAAAAGACCCAAAATAGTTTAGTTGAGCTAAATTGTACACTTAAATCCTATACTGTATAAACAGCAGTAGTAATCATAAGAGTTATAACAGTGCACTCCGTATCTGCATTGTGCTCATCATCTCTAGTCCTCATGACAAACCTACAAGGAAGGTGTATTCCCTTTGTGGCATTTTAAAAAAATGACCACGAATTCTTTGACAGTCTTCTCTTCAAAAGGTGGTGTCTGTGTCCCCTCACCTTGAATCTGGGTGGGCTTGTGACTGTTAGACTGACAGAGTATGGTGGAAGCGATGGTCTGGGACTTCCAGGTATAGTCATGTAAGGCCATGCAGCTTCCTCTTGCTTGGTACACTCACCTCCAGCACTTCTTTCTGAAGCCCAGCCACCCTGCTGGGAGAAGCCCAGGCCACATGGTGTGGTGACATGTAGCTGCAGCCTCTGCAGCCCCAGCTGAACCCAGTCCTCGAGTCACCCTGGCTCAGGAGCCAGGCTGATGATTGACAAGACTCTAAGTCACTAGCTCCCAAACGTGGCGCCATCTCTACCCATTTGAGTTGTCCCAGCTGAGGCCTCAGACATGTGGAACAGAGACAAGCTATCCTTGTAGTACCCCGTCTGAATCCATGAACATAATAAAATGGTGGTTGCTTAATGTCACTAAGTTTGGGGTAGTTTTTTACACTGCAGTAGATAATCAGAATAAACCTTATTTGACACCCATAAAACTGGCTCAGAGAGGTTTGGTGACCCGCCCAGGACTACAGTGCTGCGTCTGGAGGGATTCAGGATCTAAAGCAGGTTTGTCAGACCCTGAGCCCAATGCCCTTTCTCTGGCACTACACTGCCATTATAAAGAGGCACCTCTGTGAGAAGACCTTTTCTTCTGTTTGTCATGAGACTAGAAGGAGCCTTTAAAAATCAGCCTCTCTGCTCCTCTGCCACCAAATAGGCCAATATTTAAACTATGTCATTGTCAAGTCTTGCTCAGTTTCCTTTGATAATCTATTTTGGCAGTTTATTAATTCTAATAATTAATTAAATTAATAGTTCATTTGGTAATTAATAATTAAATTAATAGCTCTAATTTGGTAGTTTATTAATCCAGTGGTCTGCAAACTATGCCTGTGGGACAAAACCAGCCTGCCACCCAGTTTCATAAATCAAGTGTTATTGGATCATAGCTACACTCATTTATTAACTTATTGTCTGTAGCTGCTTTTATGCTATAATGGTGATGATCATATAGCCCACAAAACCTAAAATATTTGCTATCTGATCCTTAAAGCATTTGCTGAACCCTGGTTTATCTAAATTCCCTCTGCTACTTACAGAGAAAGTTGATCAACTGTGATACTTGGCCCTTGATTGCCAAGGCCTGGCCCCCCAGGACACCTGTTCCCAGGTGATGACATCCAGCCATGTAGCTTGATTAGTCTTAAAGCGTGTCTCTTGTAGAGAGTATAAATTTGGGTCTTGCTTTCTTATTCAGTCTGGCAGTCTCTGCTCTTTGATTGGAGTATTAATTTAGTTCATTTATAATTAATGGAATTATAGATACGGCTAGATTTGTGTCTGCCATTTTGCTATTTGTGTTCTATTTCATCTAGTTTTTGTTCCTCTATTTCTCTTTTTATGCATTCTTTTGTGTTAATTAAATATTTGATTAAATTTACAGTTTAACATCTCAGAATTTCTTGGCTGTTGCTCAGGGCAATGAGTCCCACACCCGAGGTTGTGAATTCTCTCTAATACTCTTTTAAAAGCTTGTCTCTGCTACTGTCCATGAAGATGGCTATGAAGTTAGCATCAGGCTGAATTATATTCAAGTATCAAACAAAGTGAGTAAAACCTTCAGAAGTTATTCATTTGAGAATTGACCCAACTAGTAAATTGTAGCTTATAATTTACTGAAATGCTTCTATGTAATCTATAGAAAGGAACAGTTTCAAATATTATGAAACTTGACTGTAGGCCAGTAATTTCTTAGAATTAGATAAATAACTGAGCTAAACCTCAGAGAAACCAGCTATCAGGTACATAAAGATGTAGTAAGACGGGAATTATGACCCACCCTATTTGTCTGGCAGTTCTCAGGCTTATTTGTACTCACTGAAGTCTGAGTATAGGTGAAAGACAGACAAAAATGTTTGCTGATGTGTACTTTGACCTATTTGCCTATAAAAAATAAGCCAGACTTTGTGGGCCATGTCTCCCTTGACCTGCCCTCTTATCTAGTGACTAGAACATTGCCACAGAGCCTGTAAGTGTGTGACACATGTTAATTGATTGATATTGACAGCTTTAGTTTCATTGGACAAGAAGTCAGCATATACAACAGAATAATTAACGGATTGAGAAGGTGGGTAAAGAAGGCAAGGGGAAGGAGGGGAACTAGCATTTATTAGGCCCTGGCCATGTACCCAGCAGGGTGCTAATAGTTTCTTTAAAGTTAGTATAGATACATGGACCCTGCCTAACTGAAAGAGAGGCTGGGGGTATCCAATGGGCGAATGCATATGAAAGTGCTTTGAAATCAAGTAAAGCACTACAGGCCATGTTTTCAGTTGTGTGGCTAGAGCAGAGCTTGTGTCAGGGAGGTACTCCGGGAGACAGGGAGTGAGGGATGCAAGACAAGGCAGGGGAAGGGGCTGAGTGAGCAGGTGACACAGGTAAAGTCTAGCTGTAACCTGATCCACGAGGAGCTCTGGAGTGTGAATCACTCCACAAAGCTGCCCTCAGTTGAGGCAAGGAGGGGAGGGGCATAACCTCTAGAGCACCACAGCAGTCATCTGCTGAGGGCGTTGGCTGGAGAAGGGGGTCAGCTGCGTGCTGTTGGCGCCAACCCAGCAGCTGGGATGAGTGTGCTGACTGATTAAGGGGAACGAGGGGGTGTGGGGGGACACCAAGAGCATCTACAACATGCTGTCTGTCAAGTAGAAGTAGAATTATTATCCCCAAGTTTAATATGTGTTTTTCTTTAGCCTGTGTGTTCTAGTGTTCTGGAAGTAGCAGGTTGTTCCCTTTGGCAGGAGTAGGCAGCCGTGTGAGGGTGGGGCAGGAGGCCATGCTGTGATCTGTCCAAGTGGATACAGGGTTCCAGGTCTGGCCTGTGTATCATCTGTCCTCATTTTATAAGACATCCGTTGCACCTCTTTTTACTTTCACAACATCCCTTTGAGGTAGGTCATAATATTTCCACTTTACAGGTAAGGAAATTGAGGCTCAGAGAAGTTAAGCAACTTGCTTCTTCCAAGGTCCCTAAGCTAGTAAGTAACAGAACCAGGATTCAAACTCTGCCGCCTGAGCCTCCCCATCATGCCGCCCTAATTCCAAGACATGGAAGGGTTTTAAGCAGGGGAAGGACACAGTTACTTATAAATTGTATAAAGGTAACTGGGGCAGCCACATGGAAGATGGGCCGGAATGAACCTGTTGGGAGGTTGTTGTAATGATCCGCTGTGAGAGGCAGGGGCCATGGCATAGTGATGGAGAGGAGGGGCCAGGCTGAGGAGCCATGTAAGAGGCAGATGGACAAAACATCATGGTGAGGTGAGGCAGGTGTCAGGAAGGATGTCCAGGTTTCAGGCTTGACTGTCTGTTTAGATAGAGCTGTCATTAACAAAAAGAGGAGCAGTTAGCAGGGAGATCATTCTTTCTGTTGGGACATAGCAGCCTCAGCATTCATGGTGCTTGAATTTTTTCACTGGCCAGAACCTTTCCCTCAACAAGGCGGTGAATTTCAGCGACCACTTTCTGAGCAGTGGTAATGGGCTGTTCGGCAGCAGGTCCAGCTCGGGTGAGTTGTACCCTTCCAGTGATTTTAAAACAACTGACCAGGAATACACTGACTTGGCAAGGATGGTAGAGAATTGCTTAGAATTTGCCATCCCGACCCACATCTTACGTTTATGGGGCAGTCATTTCATTCCTCTGGCTTCCCTGAAGTCAGGGGTGAGAACTTGGGGAGATAAATTTGGGGGTTGCTCATTTGGGCCTAAAACCTGTAGTCCCTTCTCTTGCCCTCCTTCCCACCCATCCTCTGGTTCCTGGACTGAGAGGAGTGGCTCCAGGAGTCCTTCCTGCCGGGTTTAATCAAATAGAAATTTCCATAAAAGCTGTTGTATCCTCTGACCTCTTGAGGGACATGCCGTAGAGTAGCTCTTTACATGTGGAGGGTGGCAGTGGGCTTCATTTTGATCTTCTACTCTTCCAGTGAGTGACTACAGCCATAGCACCTCAGACACCACTGAAAACATCAAGAGGACAAAGAATTTCAAGACCAAGAAATTTCAAGAAAAGAAGGGGCAGCTTATAGTATGTGTACCCCTTGGTCCTTAGCTGTCTCCTTCAGCCTGTCTATTTAATGTTTTGGGATTTTTTAAAATGGAAGAATACTTTTCATTTTCTGTTCCTTTTTTATAACAGTGTGTTTTTATTTTATGGAGGCAGAATCCTTTAAAATATGTCAAGATTATTAATTAGAATTATTTTAAAGTTCTCATCGGTTTCCTTAATCACCTCTGTTTCCTCTAGGGTCAGTTCTGCCTGTCCATCTTTCTCTCTCTTATTTTTGGTTTGTCTCAAATACGTGCTGATCCTTGATTGTCAGGTCATGTTGACGAATAAAGGGCTAGTTTGGTTAGCACAGGAGCCTGGCATGAGTGCCTAGCATGGTTATGTATGTGGGCCTGAAGTCTCTGTGTGGGCGGATGGGCATGCTGTGGGGCAGATTTCCCTGGAGGGCGTGTGGGCGGGGAGCAGGAGAAACCCTTGGGATCCCCTAAGTTGCCAGTATACGAAGGCCTTTCCTCTGGTTTGAGGATGGTGCTGTGAAGTACCCTAGTGTGTTTCATTCCTGGATGGAACTGTCTTTCCTTCCTTGTCCTGCCAAACCCTGTCCTGTGTCTGTCATAGAGGTCTGGGCTCTGCCCTTCTCCCTTCTTGGGCTCCAGTGCTCTCAATAGAAGCCTTTGTTAGGCAAATTCTGAACTCTCTGGAAAATAGTTACCAGGGTTTAAGCAGAGAGCAGAAGCCCCCTGCCCTTCTTACATGGGAGAGGGAGGGGACAGCAGCCATCTCAGCTATTCACAGGGAGGCCCTTTCATAATACGCTCATGGATTCAGCCTGCACCCACTGTCTCCCCCCCTTGGTGATTAACTTGGAGCTTCTGCAGGGCTCGCTGGAGAGAACACACTCAGGCTTCGGCTGGTTTCTGTTTGCTTTGATTTCCCTGTCAGTCAGATTCCATCTTCTTTCAATCTTTAGGATTCCTTACTATTTCTGATCCACTGATGATACCCTTTCAGAGTTTCCTACAGTTGTTAGTTTTGCTTTTCAAAAACATGTACCATGAATAATTTCAACAAGAGCTTTAGAGAAAGAGACAGTGGGTGCCCTTGCTCAGTCCACCACCTTGCCTTTTAGTTGGTCCTCCTTGGCTGCAGTAGGGAGAACAGGTGTGCTTAGCAACACGCCCAAAGCCTGGGTCTGCAGCCCGAGCTGGAGATGGGCGCAGTGCCGGTTCTTCCCTCCGCCTCCCGTGAAGCCAGGCCCTCAGGGCTTCCTTGGGTGCACATGCTGGCGCGCAGCTTGCATCGTGATGTCTCCGGAGGCGGGGACTCGACTCTTCATCTTGTCTTTTCCTGCCATATGCCTTGCATGTCATAAACACCCATAAATTTGGGAAGAAGACCTTAGAGTTGTTTTAACTTTTATTGCTTATGATTCCTTGCACTCTCTACCTTCTTCCAATTTGAAATATTGTTAGTAAGTATAAGAGAAGTATAGAGTTCCATAAACTTAACAATTTTACCATTTGGAGGATTCTACCCACTTATTCTGTGTGTGACTTGAATCCCCCATTGCTGTGTGCCTTTATTTTCTCATTTGCACTTAGGGGATAAGTGTCAGAAACTATAACATCTGTCCACTCATTCAGTGATTATTTTTGAGCATGCTTATACCACGTGCAGTTTTAGGTGTGAAAATAAACAAAAGACATAATGGTCTCAGACCTGATGAAGTTGACATTCTAGTGCGTTCTGGTACATTTTTCCATAAGGAATGGAATTCAGTATAAACAAGCGCCTCCCAAGATGGGGGTTTTACTGATTAGAGCACCTTGTTCCAGGCTACTCACCCTAGGGGGCAGAGGGGCCTTAGCCTGAACCTTGCATTTCTTCTGAAAGGCTCAGAGGCCTTGATCAGTGTCCTCACCCTCATGGCTTCCCAGGGAGCCAGGGATGAGGTAGGTATTATTTCCACTTCACAAATAGGGAAATGCTGGTCCCAGGACTACCCCACAGTCACCGCGGGACCCAGTGGAGAAACATACTAAAAGTAATGTCTCCTGCTTTCTAGACTGCTTCCTTCAGTCTTCCAGCAACCAGCATTGGAAATCGTTTATATATTAAGAAAGATTATATATGAAGATGAATTTTATCATGTTTTTAAAATATAAAAAGGATAATAAATTCTTCAGATTTCTGATGATAGATGAGAGCTTTTTTCCCCTAAACAAGAGGTCGACTTTATTGGTTCACTCACTCTTCAGGTGAGCACTTTTTCTGAACTGTCCTACTTCGGCTGACTTTGAACACTTTTTCAAGTGTGCAAAGTAAATTTTAGGATTCACCTGGTTGCTTTTCCTAGAAATATTCGTAGTAAAACTTGTGTAGGATTTTTGGGTTTCTGTGAGGTTTCTCATTGCATCCTTGTCCTTAATCATATGAAACAATGTCAGTGTGATGTCCTTTCCCAAGGCAAGGTTTCAGAGACCAGCCAGATTTACATTAGATGTGTTTATTTGTGCTGCTGGCTATTGAAGACCACACACACACACACTCACACATACACGCACTCACACATACACACACACACACACACACACACATGCTCATGCTCACACTCGCCTGTCCCTGGGGCTCAGAACTTAACCTTGGAGAGGAAGCATTGGACTTGAGGGTTGAGCCTGGGCTAGTGGGACTTGACAGTAAAAATATTTTGCAGTGGTGGAAATGACCACATTCTGTAATCCTGCAGCCTGAAAACAGACTTCTGCTGAAGGAAGTGGGACCGACAGGGGAAGGAAGAGTCTCTGTGATTGAACAGCTGCTTGATGAAGTAAGTGGAACCAAAAGAACCAACCTTTCTAGGATTTTCAGCCTGGCGGTTCACCTCTCTCTCTTGCACATGGAAGTTTTATTCAATATTGTGATAATCACAGTGCCACCTCGTTAAAAACTGAGAATGGATTAAATGGCTAATCAAAAGCTTTACGTGAATTGTTACCTGTTGCTAGTTTCCATAGCAAAGAAAATAGGCGGAAAAGTGCGCATGAGCCTAAATAACACGCATGCAGGTGGACCGAATCCCTGGTCTGTGACCCCATGTGACCTTCATGTTTCCTAAAGAATTGGGGTTGTCTGGGTGCCCGCCCCTCCTGATGTGGGAAACAGAAGTTTTATCGCCCAAGTGACTTGGCAACTCTGTCCCTTATAGGTGGGGTCTTGGGGTTCCGGCTTCTCTTCTCTTTTGCTTCAAAATTCCATCAAGGATGTTTGTTACACGTAATAGGATGGCAGTTGGATGCTGTTGAGTGCAGGGTGTTGTGGCCACTTTGTCCTTGTCCATATGCTGCAGGGAGCAGATGCCAACTGCAGCGATGATGAAGACCGACCTGTTATAACCGTGGCTGTTGTGAACAAGCACCATGAAGCGATTCCAGTTCTCGTGCAGAGAGGAGCAGATGTTGACCAGCAGTGGGGCCCGTAAGTGAAACGCAATCAAAGAAGAGTTCTGGCACCATGTTGCAGCCAGCTAATACCTCCTGGGGCTCTGCTGCAGCAGAATCAATCTACATGCATGCCCTGTTCAATCCGAACCACTTAAGAATCTTTTTAACCCATTTTGGCCTTAATAAGAGACTTAAGTGATTCTGTTTTCCAAATCTGGGTAAAACAAAATTTTAAAAATAGACTATTGGATTGCGTAATTTTTAGTAGCTTTTGTAAATACTTATACCTTTTATTAACTCACAAATTTATGCTGTTGTGGGGCCATCAAATCCTTAGCCCTTGAGGAGTTAAGCAGTGTTTTCATCATGATCCGAACAGTTAACATTGATAAGAGAAGAGAGGGCACAGTGTGTTCCCTATGGAAATATACTCATGAAGTTAATGCAGGGCCGGCCCTGTGGCTTGGTGGTTAAGTGCGTGCGCTGCGATGCTGGTGGCCCGGGTTCGGATCCCGGGTGCGCATCGAGGCACCACTTCCCCGTTCATCCTGAGGCCGAGTCCCGCATACAGCAACTAGAAGGATGTGCAGCTACAACATACAACTATCCACTGGGGCTTTGGGGGGAAAAAAAAAAAAAAAAAAAAAAAAATTAAAAAAAAAAAAAAAAAAAGAAGTTAATGCAGGAAGAAAACCTTATACGGTTGTCTCTGGATGCCAGTACCACTGGGGAGGAGACTGGTACATCTGAGTTCACCACAAAATCTCCTGGTGCCTTGGTTTCCCCAGCTGTGAAACAGAATGCAGAGATACCAAGTCACGTTGGGTGGTGGTGTTACTTTCCTAGTCTTGGTGCTGTCCAGACTCGTGACCTCTCCCAGCCTTGTGATTCTATCGTTCCCTTGCAAATTACTTTGGAAACCTGGGGTGGAAAGTTCCTTGAGTATGGGTCCTTCCTGTAAACTGCGTCTACCCTGCTGATCACGTTGTTGAATTAGAAGTCTTCTAGGGATATTGCAGGTCTAACGCTACTGCCTCTTGAATTGTTACTAAGACAGGGTCGAGGCCCAGCTTAGTGAATCGTGCCGCTACGTATTCAGGCCAGCACAAGCGCCGAAAGTTAAATTGCTTTGCTTCTAATTTTCTCTGTTTCAAAATTTCCTCTAGTGTTTTTATTCAAAATATATCCCTGTTAATTTTTCTATGTGCGTTTTTATAAGTTTCTGCCCAA
Organism: Ceratotherium simum simum; assembly: GCF_057802395.1. Taxonomy (NCBI): domain Eukaryota; kingdom Metazoa; phylum Chordata; class Mammalia; order Perissodactyla; family Rhinocerotidae; genus Ceratotherium; species Ceratotherium simum. The sequence goes on along the minus strand of NC_141920.1, from coordinate 44,616,994 downwards.
TAGAACAGCTATATCAGTAGACATGACCTCTTTTTTAGTTTTATTTTGTAGCAGAATGTTTGGCATGTTGGTGTACATATTTGATGGCTGGAATGTACTTTCTCAAATTTTCTTAGGGTTTATGTTCATCATCCTTTGTCAACTTCTTCATTTATCCCACACTTGTATTATCACTATTAATAAAAATAATGCTACCTTGTTTGTGTTAAGGTATACTTTAGATTTTTATAATTCAGACAAGCTTTCTTATAGCATTTAAGGATAATGTTTGTGGTTGATACAAAAATCTCTCGAGCACACTTTGAATTAATGCTTAAGTATGGTAAGTCCTGGCTTTATGAAAAGTCCAGCTAAGAGGATGAAACTACCCTGGACATGGAACAAATTACCAGTTTTTCTTTGGTGTTCCTCAGTTTCCATGTTTGCCTCATCACCATTCTACAAATTGACATTTATCCACACATGATCTCATTGCATTTTTACTAAGTCTAACACTGTAGTTATACCGACCATCTGAGTGGTATATAATAGTCCTTCGTCACTCCCGCTGCATTATCGTGATTACTCTTAGCAGAGTTCGGCTCACGTGGTGGGGAGGGGAGGAGAGTTAGACTGGAGGCCCTCCCCCTAAACAGAGCACAGAGATCTTTTCTTCCTTTTCAGTTTATGCCAATAGAAGAAAGCAGATTTTTCCACTGAAAGCCAAATTCTGCTAAGTCTGGTTTATATTTGTTAGTTTGAAGTATTTAGGCCTGGGTCAGCCTGGCCTCTGCCCCACAGCTGGACCCCTGTAGATCCAGGAACATGATGCAAGTTTCCAGCATCCTGCTGTTTTTAGGCATAAGCCCTCCAGAGATCCGGCTTTTCTGTAAAAGAGGCTCAGTGACTTGTCCCTTAGCAAGCCGGGACTAAAACGCTCTTCCCCACCCTGAGCTTGTTTGGCTAGTGGGGAGACGCAGCCCAGGTGGTCTCTACACAGGATAACTTTCATTAAGTAGTGGGGAGCCCCTCCCTTGTGTTTCTGGCTCACATGTTTGTATCGTTCCTACCAGAATAAACTCATATTCTGGAACAGAAAGGGCAGGGCTAAGGCGAAGTACACCTCCTCCACCAAAGCTGATACTGCTTAGCAGCAGACTTCAGAAACAGATTCACGGTCTCACCAGGAGAGGGACGTGGAGAAGCGCCGTTTGCTTCTGGACGATAGCTGTCCTTCACTGGAATTTTTGAACATTCCATCTGTTAGCTCTGCCCCAGGAACCAGGTGAGGAAATTGCAGCCATCAGTCTACTTCTTAGAGGTTCAACTGTGGAGGTTTGTTCTATTCGGTAATTCAAGATTTACAAAGAGAGAGTGTACCTCAATCCACCATGATATTTAGATTTGAATAAACAGTTTGAGTTGTTTATGCATTACTAGTAAAAAGTTTCTTTAAAATACGGATTCATGGAACACCACAGAGTACCTGCTGTACAAAACATGTTCTAGAAGACCTGATGAGACAATACCAAGCTACTCTTAGGAACACACTCACAGGATACCACCTCTACTCTGAAGCATGGGGTTCTAATAAGAAGGCGTATTCCATCTAGTACCCTGCCATATTGGAGTTAAGTTGTTTGAGGAGCAGTATACAAAATTAGAGTTGGCAGGGTCACAATTCGTTATTTTCCAAAACTGAACTGTGGATTTCCTGTGGTTACCCAGGAAATAGCCAGCACAGAAAATCTAGCTGTCAGCAACCCTTCCCCACCGCCCCCGGCCCCTATTCAGTAACTAGAATGCACAGTCTGCTCTCAGTTTGGGGAGAGTTATAAAGGAAGAAGATCGTACATCTACTTAGGAGATGCAACAACCCCGTGAATATATCTAAGTTCAAATGGTAAATACCTTATAAAGACCCAAGTAACTTGAGGCGTGAAGTGACACACAGTAAGCCCTATGCCGTTAGGGAAGAAGGAAAGATGAAAGATAAGGAGGAGACTGGTGTTATTGGTATGACTGAGACATTCTTTGTCAGTGCTCCCATAGCAGGCTGTGTGACCCTCTATCCTACATTTACAGCTGGGTCCTCTGAGCTTCCTGAGAGAGGAACAAGCACTGTGTCACATGTGACATGGTGGCCCTGGCACTAATGAGGGCACCAGGCTGACACTCAAATATATGCTGAATAGATGAACAAATAATCAGAGTGACTGAGAGCCAAGCAGAGGTAATCTGAAAGACCTCATGAGAAATGTAAACTTTGAAGGTTAACACTGGGGATTGTGCTAAAGGAGAGGGGGAAAATAGACTTTTCTGTGGGTGGCAGAGGATGGTCTGGAGACAGGAGAGCACAAAATGTGGAGAAAATGAACATCATCTTCTTGTAGGTCTTTTCATCTGTAAAACAGGGATAATAATACTTATGTCATAGAGTTTGTTGGAGGATGAAATAAGATCATGTATTTGTAGTGCCTTTGAAGAGCCTAATAATTGGATATTAATAAATGGTAGCATTTACTGTGATTATGAAAAAGATGGATTACCAGGCTTTGAATGGAAAGTATTGACTGCACGATGATTGCCATAGGATATGGGGACGAGCATGAGTTGGGCCTGGAAGAATAGCCTTGGTGGGGCCTTAAGCAACAGAAGCCCAGGGTGAAAGGTGTTAGAACTGGTTAATAGAATTTAAATTAATTTAAGTTCTACATTCTACTACTGTTAATACATGTCACCAAGTCTTCCTAAGCCTGAGTTTTCATATTAGAGAAAGGGCATGATGTATTCTTTTAATGCCCCAAACTCTAAGAAGATGAACTTGGTAAGTGCTGCTCATACTCTAATGTGCATATGAGTCACCCAAGGATCTTGTTAAAATTCAGTAGATCTGGGGGCAGGGGGCTGAGATTCTGCATTTCTAATATGCTCTCAGGAGAGGACAATGGTCCAGGTACCACAGTTTGAGGAGCAAGGATCTAGAGACTGTTGTTAATATACAAGAGACAACCCAACATGGCCTTTGGTAAGGAGATGACCTCACAATGCTGTTGGACACAGGGGATTTTTCCCCTGTACCCGACAGGTCACTTATGTTGATCTGATAAAACTAATAATAATGATATCACCACCAACAACAACAGCAGTATGAAGGCTGATCCACAAATTTAGTCACTTGAAGGAACTATCTGTATAGAACCAATGGGCAAATCTTTGGAAATTCTGTCATAAGACACATGGCTTTGACATTTTCGCCTATAATAAGGTGCCTCTGGAGAAGTATGAGGACAAACTAGATGATCACACCATTCAGATTTGCTTCACACTAGGAGCCTTGGCCAAATAAGTTATTTAAGTAGCTGAAATTATGTGAATGATAAGATCTAAAATTAGATAAGATCTAAAACCGTTAGGGTGGTTTGGTGCTTAGAGTGCTGTTGCAGCGAAAATCAGTGCAAGTATAAGTTTCTCATTTACTTGGGAAAATGGAAAGCCATCTCTTTAACTGGACAGTTCAGATTCTGGTGCCCAAATCAGGCATAGGATTACCCTTCCACAATTGGATGGAGAGGTTTATGGTGCTTTTTACCTGAAATTCTTGCAACTCATATGGGTTTCAATCTCGGAGGCAATACCTCTTCCCTTAATTTGTTTGTCTCTTCATTCTTTTCATTGATGTATTCATTTTACTAGTGGTTATTGAGCACTTGCCATGTGCCAGTCACCATTCTAGGTGATGGAGATACAACAGTGGTGGAGATAAAGTCCGTGCCCTCATGGAGCTTACAGTTTAGTGGAGGACACAGACAATAAACAAGTAAGCAAATGAATAAGTAATTTTAGAGAATGATACATGCTACAAAGAAAATAAAGCCAGGTAGGAAAAGAGAGCGTGTGGTCAGGAAAGGCTCCACCCCTACCCCCCAGGACCAGAGACACAGAATTAGTCTGGAACAGACTTGCTTTAGGTGCAGAGCAGTGCTGGTGAGGTTTGTTCACCAACTTCATTCATTTTTGATGCATTCAAAGTGAGATTGCTTTATTTATTATTAGTCTGGCAGAAAGATTTTTTAGATTGTATATGTTTATTGAAAACAATTCTTACACACCAAATAACTTTTTAATTTTATCAAAGTAAGATGTGCACATGATTAAAAAGTCAAATCCTATGGAAGGGCTTAGCAGTCCTCCTCTACCCTCACTTCTTCATACCCAGTCCTTGTCCTCGGGGACAACTACATTTAAATATTTCAAAGTTCTCCTGGGAGTAAACTATGTCTATGTCACTAAATAATACATTTAAACTGATAATTCTTGATTTAGCTGCTTAGACGTTTTCTATTAATTCTTGCCATGATAGATGATGATTTGGCTTGATGACCCCACCTGATCATTTCTGTCCACACCTTCATGTTTTGATCATTCTATTACTATTTTTGGTTCCTTTACTGATTACTGTCATAAATATAAATAAAATGCCTAAACTGCTATATTTTAACCATCACTTTTCAATGGTATCTCTTGACTGCCTTGTATATAAGTGCATATAACTGTATATTAGTTCTCCCTACCTTCACCTCTACCTCTCCTTCCCCTTCCACCTCACAACTTCTATTAGTATATGCTTACTTTTTAGAAAGCTGATCACAGTTATATTTACTTGGGTTAACATAATTAAGACTTCCATTCTTTGCCCACAAATTGATTCCAGTAGTTGAAAAGCACAAAGAGCAATTGCGTTATGATAGTGACATAAATATTGCTCATTGCAGAACCAAGTGGTATGCTGTGAATTACATTTTCCTGTTTGTGGGTTCAAGATAATGACCCCTAGGCCACTCAAAGTAGAATTTTCTTATCAGAAATGTCAGATGGATTCTCCTTACACATCATAAATTATTCAAAATCATGTCACATTTCATTTTCTAGTATAAACCATAAATAACTTGTATAATTTTTGTGTCTTTCATTTTCCTGGGACTTCTGATTGCCTTTGTTTTTTCTGGTTTGAAAAAGAACATGCCTTCACCACATCCATAATACCATCTGGTTTCTTACTTTTTCATTGCCATTCTCCTTAGAGACATTCTTCTTGAAGTACAGGTTTCCCCCACTATCCACAAGTAGAGCATTCCTGTGAAATCCGTTATAAGCTGAAATAGCATAAAACGAAGAAGCAATTACTATTAATTTATATGGGAAAGTTTTTTGAGTGTTCTCAGACCTAAAAAATAACCTGCCCAAATAAATCAAGATAAAGCACAGTTGCTCATAGACACTGTTGAAAACTATGGTGTTTTGATGCTGAGATGCTGAGTGTAGTTCCTGGGCAAGGAGCTCGGTGGCGCCATGCTTGCTGCTCCAGATGCCCGCTGGCTCTGTAATAGTTGGCTGCAAAACAATCACTGAATGCTATAATGTTCATTTGTGACCTATTGTTTGTTCTTTCTGGAAGCATTTATCCTTGAGGTTCTGAAATTTCACAAGGCTATTTTTTGATGTGCTGTTTTTCATTCACCTGCTTGGCCCTGTCAGTTTGAAAAGTCATGTCTTTCTTCAGCTCAGGGAACATTTCTTCTATTATCTCTTTGGTATTTTCTCCCCTCCATTTTTTCTGTTCTCTCCCAGAATTTCTATTAGTTGGATGGTGGACCTCTTGAATTGATCCCCTGTATCTTCCTTTTTTCTTTTTTTCCATATTTTTCATCTCCCTTTTTCTCGCTAAGAGATTTTCTTAACCCTCCTAATACATAATTTTTATTTCAACAATAATATTTTTACTTTCTAAGAACTACTTTTTGTTCTGATTTTTTCTTCTTCATAGCCTCATGTTTTTGTCTAATATTATCTTCAGTCATTCTGAGGATACCAATGAGGTTTTCGTCTTGCTTTAAATTTCTTATGTTTGTATGTCTTGGTTTTTCTCTTTGATGCTGCAGGTTTTTCTCAGATGTCTGTGATCTTTTGTTGTCCATTCATATTTGCGAATGGGGACGGGGTGGGTGAGTGGGAATTCTGTTTATATGAGTGGAGCTTGTCAACTGGGGAGTTCTGTGGGTAGGTGAAGTTGCTCTCAGGCTGGGACAAGTGGAAGTCTTCCCTCTGGGCGTGGCAGTTGCTGGCCTGATTTTCACCAGAGGCTCCATTTATCTTCTTCAGAGAAGAAGCCACCTTATTTTTTCTCCATTGGGATAAATTTCTGGCTGCAGGTACATCTGCAGGTGCAGGGGGTGGGTTGGCGGTGTCAAGGGAAAGAGCAGGGGCTGGGAGAATGCAGACCTTCAATTTCTCATACCCTTTCTACTTCAATCATGACTCCCACATTCCATCACTCCTGCCGCCTCTGATCAGGAGCCTTTCATGAGTTCTCAGTGCAGGTGCCACCACATCCTCCATTTCAGCCATCCACTGCTCCCTCACTGGGCCAAAGCTGACCAGGCAAGGTGCAGAGACAGTCTCGCATGCAGCAAAATATACTCTGTCTGACCTCTCGGGCTTGCCCTCCAGGTTCTAAGACTGGTGTTTGCTTTCATATCATACAAGCCAAATTCACTAAAGCCAAGGTCATTTTCCCTGCACAAGAATAGGAGCCTCAGCCCTGAAAGGCTATTATCATATAGACAGTGCCCAAGAGGTTCAAGCCAAGGGTGAGACTATGTCCAATATGTTCCATATGTTCTGGCAGGAAATTTACTAAAATAACATTTATTAGCATTTATTAAATCAGCTACAAACCAGATCCTTGTGTGGTTTCTCACTTTAAAAAATGAATGTGTTTATAGACTTTTCAGTTTCTATCTAATATCAAAGCTTACCTGCCATCACAGTATTCTTCCAAGGGAAGAGGCAGAGAGAGGAGACTTAAGAGATTGTCCCAGGTTAGTTAAATAGGTCAGTGGGTGAAACCAAGGCCCCTTTGGTCATGTGCCTCCTCTCCAATTTCTGGATGATGCTAGTTAAGGATTTAGTCAGGATGATTTTTTTTTTCCCCAAACAGGCTCCGAAATACAGCTCTTCATGAAGCAACTCTGCTTGGCCTGGCAGGGAGGGAGTGCGTCGCTGCTTTACTGCGGTACGGTCCCTGGCCTCTGGGGGAGACTTCTGAGGGCCGCAGTGATCCCCCTGCTGACCTGTGATGATTTCAGAGGGCTGTGGTTCCTGAATAGTTAAGCTTGTGAATGGAGGCCACCATCACACCGTCGCTCCCAGGCACAAAAGGCTTCTAAAAGCACAAGGATGATGTTGTCCCGTTTAAAGCCACTTGATTGTAGGACTTTGATGCAATGGGAACCAATAGCTGGGACTGACATTGAACATTTGAAATTGTAGATCCACCCTTGAGAGCTGGGGTCATGGTGGCCTCTCGGGGACAGGTTTGGGAAGGTGGGGCCAGGAGGGATGAGCCTGGCCCTCAGGTTCAAGTGCCTGACTCCTTCTATTCTCCCCTATTTCCTTTGCAGATGCAACGCAAGCATCCGAAAGAAGAACGCAAGAGGCCAGACAGCGCACGACCTGGCTCTGGAAATCGGGGACGACCTGATCACCTCGCTCTTTGCTGCTAAGCTCAGCCTAGATGACTGTTAGACCCCAGGGTCTCTGCGGGACTTCACTGGAAGAAACCATCCGGCTCTGGCAGTTCTTTGTTTCTTTCTGAAATGTGTGTTTGAGGTTTGGGAATTGAAGTTGAGAGAAACTCATAGATTTTTTTTTTTAGTTATATGGCAGTGTAAGCCACCAACACCACATGGGCATTTCCCAATATGCCCTGGATGGTGATGAACTTAATGTGTGGTTTTTAATGGTTTATTGCTGCTTATTTTAGAATTTTCTTTTAAATTTATTTTTCAATAAATAATAATTGCACATGGTTCTAAGTTAAAAAGTATAAAGTATTATGTAGTAAAAAAAAGCTTCCTCCCATCCCTGTCCCACAGCCACCCACTTCCCCTCCTCAAAGGCAGCCAATGATACCAGTGTCATCTATGTCTTTCTAGAAATAGTATAGGATTATATAAGCACGTGTATTTAATACATGCATACATACATATAGAGTATACATAAAATATAAACAGAGATAACACATATATTCTTTCCCCACTTTTAAGACGAATAATAGCAAACCACACACTGTTCTGTATCTTGTTCTTTTGCTTAATATATCTTGTAGGTGGTTCCAAATTAGCACATAAAGATTGAGTTTATTTAAAATGTTTTTTTCTTATGTTGATCTCATCAATATTCCTATTATGGTTTGTTCTTTGGTTGACAAGCTTTGAATAAACCATTTGCAGGAATGTGTAATTTTGTCTTATTTCCTTTTTCAGATTGTTATATCAATCTTTGAGTGGTAACTCTGCAGTCATGAGGTCCCTAAACTATTTCTGTTAGCACGTGTAAATAGAATATTCATTAATTTAGGATAACTAATTCAGCACAATAAACAGTAGACTTTGTTGAGGTGGTTGCTGTCATCACTACTTTATTTTCCCTGGGTGGGTGACTGTCTGTGGGGAGGACAGGCGCAGAGTCGTCGGAGTCCAAGCCCCGGAGTGGGGTCGGGTGGTGCCGGCACTGGCTTCCCCCGGCCAGACCCTTGGCAGTCTGTGTTGGGGGCCCACCACAAGGGTAGCCAGTGTCCAGAGAGACCCGCAGAGTGTGACCGTCTGGTTTGGTGTCTGGGGTGGTTTGCACTGTGTCTACTTAGCTTAGCCAGGATGACCTTTCCCAGAATTCTCTTCCTTTATGGTTCAGTTCACAGTTGGCTGCACGAGAAACTGCACAAGATAGCAGATCCAGAAGGTGGAAGTGAAGCACCGGCCATCATGCTCAGAGGGAGGGTTAGGGCGCCAGACGCTGCTGTGGCTCACACCCACAGGCTCTGGAACTGACAGTCAGGGACGAGGGTGTGGAGTTCAAGACTATTTTCCCCAGACCTCAGGGAGCAGGGAGGGCCCCATGGACCTATGGGTTCTAGAAACAGTCCCCTCGGGGCTCTTGGGGTAGCTTTCACACTCTGAGTGCAGGAACCACATCTTCACTGCTCCTGGGTTTTCCATACTTCCTAGTGGGAGGTCCTGCCCTCTGTGCCCAGAGGCCCTCCTAGTGCCTGCTCATCAGACACAGGAATTTGCAAAGCACACACTGGGCATCTCCCGTGAGGGTTCTTTCCTTTCATTGAAGCCCATGGCCAGCACAAATCACCCCTGAATTTCACTTCTTCAGAATCAAACCTTGGTTAAAAAGTTAAAGGTAGTTTAATATTTAAGATGCAAGAACTCAGATTCAAATCCAGGAATATTCTGATGAAATCCTATAGGGTTACATAAAACATCATATAAATGAACTACATGTTTTCAGGAAAATTAAAAACCCGTTTCAAGGCAAGGGCTTTCTGATTTCAAAAATCATGTTATTTCTTGTCCTTTATGAAGCTTTATTTTTCTTTTCCTAATGACACTGTGTCAGGGCTTGATGAGGGACTAGAATCACTGTAAGTGATACTGAGTAAGGGGTTTATGAAAGGAATCGGATCGCACGCAGTTGTGGGAGTGAGTGAGTCTGGTCGTGGACCTCGAGTCGCTGTGGCTCAGCAGGCCACAGTCAGGAAGAGAAGGTGGCCGTGAAGTGGGGATGAGCGAGGACAAACTGAAACCCACAAGGACACGTCTCCCTCCTCCATCCTTATGGTCACAGGCAACTCGCAGGAGACACTAGTGCCCTTCACCATGGAGCTTGTCCTAGGCTGGGCTCTCCAGAAGCAAGTACTCAGACCATTTCAGATGGAAGAGGATGTAGGATGTATGTTTATCGGGGATCAACATTTGTGAAAGGAAGAAGTGGGACTGTGCACAAGGAGAAGTTGGCAGTGATGCAGGCCTGACAAAGCCTCAGCCATTGGTGGGGCCAGGCGCTGGAGAGGAAGGCTGCACATTAGTGTCCCCTGTGCCTTGATGGCTATAGCTCAGTCACAGATGAGAGCTACCCCAGGAATGGTGCAACCTCAGGCGAGGCAGCTCCCTGAGGCTGACCTTCAAGTTGCTGATGGCTGGAGGCTGTCTGCTGCCCACTCTCCCTACAGCCAGGCAGCCAGCCCTGCCTCGAAGGGGCATCTGAGGGATGCATCTCCCTGCATACCATCGAGCTGCACAGATTCCTGACCTTGGCTGCCAGGAAGCTGAAGGAGGGGGTCTGGTGGGAGCTGCCCACAACCACCAGACAGCCAGCACCTGATGCCACGGAGGGAAGCAGGATGCTGACCTTGGAGTCCCCCTCCTGCAGACTCAGCTCAGGCCCTGTGGTCAGGGCTCAGGGCCCAGGTGCTACAGCCTGGGTCCCAGGGAGGTGACAGTCAGCTGTCCAGTGGTTCGTAGCTCAAGCCACTGTGTCCTCCCCGCATCTAGACCCACCACTATCTCCTCCTGAGGCCCTGCTGCTCCCCTTGGAGGGACCGTTCCTCTTCACGGCTTCATCCCATGTCCCCACAGGGCTCCAGTGGCCTAGAGTTTGCCATTCCCTTCTTACCACAGAGGTGAGTGAGTTCCCACATGTTTATTGGCAAGTTGAGTTCCTTATATTTTTCTTATCGATTTGGAGAAGTTCTTGACATCCTCCAGAAGCAGAGTATCTTCTAGAGTCTAGAGCAGTGCTCGCTAATAGGAATATAATGTGATCCACGTACAGCATTGTAAATTTTCTAATAGCCAAACTTAGTTTCCACTTATTCCTAACTTACTAAGATATCAGGAATCAAGACTGTATGTTAATAATTTTTCAGCATCCATTAAAATAAATTTATTTTTTCCCATTAGTGAATTACATTGATTATGTATGTTTTTGAATCAAACCTTGCTGGGAATTTATCCCATTGCTGGGATAAATTCAACATCTTCTTACTGAATTCTACTCCTGGATTCCATTTGCTAACAATCTGTTTAGGGTTATTATGTCTTTTAAATAAATGAAATTGACCTATATTTATGTTTTTGTTATTTGTTTAGGAACCAGGGTAATACTAGACTCAGAATGTCACAATCTTCTATTTTTTCCAATATTCTAGGTAAATATTTTGTGCAGATTTGGTAGAAAGTTTTCAGTATGACTCAGGGCCTCATGATTGTTAGGCATAAATCTTTGGCCTCCATATCAGTCAGGGCTCAACCAGAAAAACAGAACTAGTGGGAGATGTATATCAAGGGATTATTGAAGAGATTGGCTAAGGTGACTGTGGGGGTTGCCTGGGAAAGTTCCAAATCCTCAGGGCAGTTGTCAGGAAGGGCAGGCTGGCAGTTCTCAGGCACGGCCTGAAGCTGCTGCCCACCAGCAGAATTTCTCTCCCAGGGAAGTCTCAGTTCTGCATTACAGCCATTCAGTTGGTTGAATCAGGCTAACCCAGACCAGCTAGGATAATCTCCCTTAAAGTCAGCTGATCAAGAACTTTATTCACACCTACAAACTACCGTCCCAGCAACACCCAGATTAGTGTCTGATTGAATAACTGGGGACTGGAGCCTAGACAAGTTGACACATACAAAAGACCATCACAGCCCCCATTACAGTGTCATTGTTAATTTATTCTTTTTTCTACCCATACTGGAATAAAATTGTTAACACACAGCCGTACATATTTTTTCCTTATTTGTATAAGGCTATAAAATTTTTCCTGCATATAACTTTTGCCTGTTGCATGAGTTTTTGGTTCCGAAGATTCTCGTGATCTTCCTTTGTATTGTTTATGTTCAGATTTGATTGTTAATCTAGCCACAACTCTTTTGATATGTTTGAAAGCAGAGCTGGCCTGTGGTAAGCAAGGGCCTCATCCTCTGCAAATGCCAAAATAATGAGGGTGGTAAAGAACTTAATTGTTCTCTCAGGCAAAGCTGAATTCCTTTCTCCCCCTGCCCCACTCCCCAAACATGTCCTTTGAGGAGGACCAGGTGACCTAAAATTCATGTCTGCATGGCGATCAGACCACTAACCCCTCACTAGGACCCCTCCCAGGGTAGGAAGTTACTTTAAATGAGGTGGATTGGAAGCAAGGAGTGTTCAGTTCATTCATTAATTATGTTGATTTTTTTTAAAAACACTTAGCAGACATGGATTCGATACTTATTAATTATTGTAATTTCTATATGAGTGTCAATTCCCATGCCTGTAATTTGGGGTCCCCACTTTTCCAGTTGGATGGTGATAAATGGCCCAGTTATTAGATTAATCTCTCCCAATGCAGTGAGAGCCTCAGCAATTTTACTTCTGACCCAAACACTCGCAACACTAGAAATTTTATTTATTTCTAACCAAACCCCATGCCCTGCTTTATCCTGCATCTCCCCAGCAGAGACTTCCTTTCTCCAGCAAATGGAGAAGAGAAGAGGCGATCCTTGGGAGTATTTCCCAAATCCACGTGCCTTTGCAGCGGAGAGAGGAATTCTCAAAATGACTTTCTGTAAAGTGTCCACTATCAGGCTCCACCCACATTCTCACGTGCAGCTATTGTGGGTGCTTTTTTAGTTCTTTTTTCTAACTCCATCGGCAAATTCCCTTTCCTACTTTCTCTAAGCATGAAAAAAGAAACTGGTGAAATCTGGTCGATTATTCTTTTCTCTTCCAAATAAATAGTTGTTAGGGAGGGATCCCCATTAGAGGGACTTTCGTCTTTTCCTTTGGCAAGTGTATTCTGTTCCTCAATTGTTTTCCCTTCAAATTTGGGGGGGGGGTATTAGAGATTTTTAGAATTTGACCTTACGCATCCTTCCCCAAGGCTGCTTTGATGAGGGAGGTGTTAGCCACATGGAGTATGAGATACACAACTTCTAGAAACTTCCATCTCTGAATAACCCTTGCTCTAAAGTTGTTTGAATAGTGTGGGTATTTTTTGTGTTTTTACTTATTTGTTCATAATTTTATCGAGTTTAGTGGAGGGGACTTGCTCTGAGCTAGTTTAATATCACCTTCTTACCCCAGCAGTCCTATTCATTCAGAAATCCTAGACTCTTCACTCCCTGCTCCAGCGACATTTCCATCAGAGCACCCACAGCTCACCCATAGAGACACTAGGCTTGGAGGAAAATTGCCATCTCTATTATTTCTCTCTTGACCCAGGGCCTGGCAAACAATAGATGCAGTAAATACTTACATATATTAGGCATTTATTGCTGTATAACAAATTACCCCAAAACTTAGTTGCTTAAAATAATAAAACATTATCATCTTAGAGTTTCTGTGGGTTAAGAATTCAGAAGCAGCTGACCTGGGTTGTTCTGGTTTGGGGTCTTTCATGAGGTTGCATTAAAGATATTGATCAGGGCTTCAGTCATCTGAAAGCTTGCTGGGACCAGAGGATATGCTTCCAAGATGGCTTGCTCACATGGTGCTTGTTTTTGTCAGATGGCCTCCATTCTTCCTGCTGTGGGCCTCTCCATGGGCTGCTTGAGTGCCCTCACAACATGGCAGCCCACTTCCCCTCAAGTGAGCAATCCAAGAGAGAGCAAGGTGGAAGGCGTTTGTCTTTTATCCCCTTGTCTCGGGATCACACACCATCATTTCCACTGCCTCCTATTGGGATCAGCTCTACTCAGTGTGAGGGGCAACTCCACGAGGGCATGACAACCAGGATGCAAGGATCAGGAGGGGCCATTTTGGAAGCTGGCTACTTCTGTGAGTAGGGGAATGGAATGAATAAATAAGAGTCAATGAGTAGATTGTCTAGAGGATAAGGCTTTGCACTCGGTGGTAGATGTCAATAAGCTTCAGAAAACACCTTCCTTCCTTTTTCATGGTTGGACACCTGAAGCAGAAGGTTATTATGTAGATAAAGATAAAAATATAAAAATCATATATCAATAAAGTATTAACGTTTAGATATGGACATTTATTAACTATTTTTAAGTGAGCATTTATACAACAAATATACCTAGATTTGTCTCCTCATGTTAAGAAAATTAAATCAAATTAAATTTCCCTGACCCCTCTTCTCCTCTTTCCATCTTTCCATGATCAGCGTTATCTTTACATGGTAATCAGAAAAAAAATCACAGATGTCGCCTGAGCTCTCAGGTGCTCTCAGGTCTCAGACTGCCTGGCCACGGCAGAGACTGCCTCAGACCAGGCACCTACTTTCATACCTCATGCGTGCGGGTGGGGTGGGAGTTAGACAAAATCTGAGAATATTGGCCAAGACTCTATCAATGTGCACAGAAATGCAGCTCACACATGGTTTCCTATTTTCCTCATCTTAGCTATCCCTGCACCCCACTCCCAGCCACCATGCCCTTCTTTGGAGAAGCTGCTTGTGATGGTTAATTTTATGTGTCTGGGTTATGAAGTGCCCAGATATTTGGTTAAACATTATTTCCAGGTGTGTCTGTGAGGCTGTCTCTGGATGAAATTAGCCTTTGAATTATTAGACTGAGTAATGCAGATGGCCCTCCCTAATGTGGGTGGGCCTCATCCAATCTGTTGAGGGCCTGAATAAAACAAAAAGGTGTAGGGAGGAGAATTAACTTCCTCTGCCTGCCTGCTGAGCTGGAACACTGAACTTCTCTTGCCCTTGAACTGAGATTTACGTCATCAGTGCTCCTGGTTCTCAGGCCTTCAGACTCAAACTGGAACTACATCACCAGCTTTCCTGAGTCTCCAGCTTGCAGACAGCAGATCGTGAGAATTCCCAGCCTTCACAACAGTATGAACCAATTCCTATAATAAAGCTCTCTGTCCATATATTGGTTCTATTTCTCTGGGGAACCCTAATACACTGCTTTAATTTATGGTTTGTTTTTTTCTTTGATATTCCAGCCCTATAGTCACTTTCTTCTTTTCCTTCAAACTGGGGGTACAAAGGGCTGGAGACTAGATGTAGGCAGAGTTCTAAGATGATTCCCAGTGAGTCACACTCTTGTACAGTCCCTTTTGAGGAGGAACCTGTGACTATGATGGGATGTCACTCCTGTGACTAGATTATGTTATGTGGCAAGAGTGGGGGGATTTTGTCCTTATCAATTGACTTTCAGTTAATCAAAAGGGAGATTATCCTAGGTGGGCCTGACCTAGTCAAGGGAGTCCTTTAAAAGAGCATCTAGAGGTCAGAGACTTGAAACAGCAGAGATTCCCTTCTGTCGGTCTTGAAGAAGCAGAGTGTCGTGTTGTGGGAGGGCCACGTGTGGGGACTGGTTTGCAGACTCTAGAAGTTGAAGGCCTCAGTTCTACAACTGCCAGGAACTAAACTCTGCCAACAACCAGTGAGCTTGGAAAAGAATCCCAAGCCTCAGATGAGATTACAGCCCCGGGTAACATCTTGACTGTAGCCTGGTGAGACCCTCAGCAGAGGTTCAGCTAAGACTCCTGACCCATGGAAACCTTAAGACAATAATTGTGGGTTGTTATAAGCCCCTAAATTTGTGGTAATATGTTACACTGCACCACACTGTTCAAAAGGAGGTTTGTGCAATGGTTTCTGCCAACACTCTTGATTCCAGATCAAAAAGATAAGGACCTTGGTTTGGAATGTGGAACCCCAAGTCCCCAGCACAGGCTCTCACCCTGTTGACTGCAGGCAGCAAAGCTTTCCTGACGAAAGATGCAGTCTTTCTTTGTCAAGACACGAAGCCCCCGTGAGCAGAGAGGAACCGGCAGGGAGCCAGGGAGCGGTCTTATTGCCTCCCTCACAGGCCACGGTTGGCCAGTGGAGGGTGGTGCGTGAGGAGTGCAAGCAGTGTATAGCCCCTTGGCCCACTCCTGCCTGACGGGTCTGGATTCCTTCTGCTTCCCACCAGGTAAAGATTCCTGTGGCAAACACCGTCTACAGTCACGGGCATCCACTGCCAGCACGAATGACATAAGTGGCCCTCTCTCGGCAGCGTCACTCTGCACGTCCAGGCTGCAAACCTGGCAAGGAGCCACCTCCACTGCTCAAGTTATTCCTCAAGCCAGAAGTCCTGTGACCTCAGGGGCACGGCGTTGGGGAGTTATTGTGTTCTCTAAGTCACTCCTCTACACGTGGACCAATGCTGCGCAGCTTCTATTCTCCTAGAGTGAGTGAGTGTTTGAATCAGTGAATTGTCCTTTTTACTGCCACGTTTTCTTCCCTCTCCTAGGGCCTGTAATTCCTACCTTGATGGGCTTACGGAAAACTTTACCACTCCAGCCCCTCCCTCTGGAGCCTCCAGCTGCACCTGTGGCCAGGACTCCCACGCTGGCCCAGCCAGGATGCCCGGCTCTGGATCCCGACCCCTGTCTGCACACCTCCCGGCCCTGCACTTGCTCAGGCCCCATCTCTCCTCTCTGCGTCCCAAGCAGCCTCCTTCCTCACGTCCTGCCTGTGTCCTGCCCGTCTTCAGGAAGCCCACAATTGCTCTCATGAGAAATCCACATGCTCTTCCCAAGTTGGTTGGAGACTCCCGAATTAGCAGCCCTGGCCATCACTCCAGCCTCCTCCCTTGCTGCTCCTCTCTGAGACTGTACCTGGGCCCAAAAAAGTTACCCGGGTCTGCTCTCTCACCTCTGGGCCCGTGCACATGTGGCTGCCCCTGCTGTTCCTCCACCGCCTGCCCCACCCGCCTCTTCCTGCAGCAGAAATAGCCAGTCCACGCTGTACTGCCTGGTCACATGCCTGTCTCCCTGGAGACTGAACATATGTGAGTCTTGTGTCTAATTCCAGTTTCTGCACAAGGTAAGTTCTCAAAAAAAGTTGTTGAGAAAACACACTGTGTGGCTTTTTGGTATGGGCAAAAGATTTTCTAGCCAAACTGAAGGCTCTGCAGCAGGGGTGTCTTGGCTGTAAAGTTTGAAAAACACATTCCTTATTTTTTTATCTGGTAGCTCTGATATAAGGTTGTAGATAAAAATAAAAGTATATCTGTCAGTAGACTAGAAAATATTCAGGTATCAGCTCTTTTATAACCTAAAATTGTCAAAATAAATTTCAAACAATACCCTGGTTCTGTGGGTTTGTGTGTTGTAAGACGGGTAATGTGGCCTCTTAGACACATTTATAGTTAAGGTAGATATTTAGGCTTCATTAAATTTTGACAGACTAAATGATTTACTATTTCTCTTATTGAAATAATTTATTGTTTTTGTAAAACATTACCTTTTTATTGTAGGAAATTAAAACAGTGCAGGCCGGCCCCGTGGCTTAGTGGTTAAGCGCGTGCGCTCCGCTGCTGGCGGCCAGGGTTCGGATCCCGGGCGCGCACCAACGTACCGCTTCTCCGGCCATGCTGAGGCCGCGTCCCACATACAGCAACTAGAAGGATGTGCAGCTATGACGTACAACTATCTACTGGGGCTTCGGGGGAAAAAAAATGAAATTAAAAATAAATAAATAAATAAATAAATAAATAAAACAGTCCAAAAAATTCAAATAAGGAAGGAAAAATTGCCAAAATACCACCATCTAGAGATAGTCAGGTTTCTAAATGGCCCACTGTGCACAGATTATTTTACATAAATATTTTTGTTCAATAACATATTGAAATTTATTTTCTTATAAAAAAGTAATGTCTTGATTTTACTTCATATACCAAGAAATATGTTACCTGTTGTGAAGGAAGGAATCGTATTTCATCTGCTTCTACTAGTGTCTTCTTTCCTTAAATTTCTTAAAATTAGGATCAGCTTTTACAAGGAAATTGAAATTATCCAGTCAAAAGGTATTTAGTGAGCATTTAGCGTGTGCCTGCCCTTTGGGGACAGAAAGCGTGAAATAAAATGTGAGTCCTGTGTGCGAGGGTTTGCCACGACATGTGGAGAGAGAGAATGCAGCGCACATGGAGAATTTAAAACACACACACGGTGGTGATGGGTTGTAATTAGTATTTTGGTGGTGAACATGATGTAATCTATGCAGAAATAGAAGTACAATGATGTACACCTGAAATTTTTACAATGTTATAAACCAATGTTACTGCAATAAACAAAAAATTAAAAAATAAAAAATAAAAAAAAAATAAAACACACACGTATCAGTCTGAGTTCGTCCCCTGCCCAGTGGATGGTGGGGCACCCCTAGGAGAAGGATGCCCAAAATAAATACAGCCTGGTTCAGGCACGTTTGTCCCTTCAGCCTTTTAGTGCTGCATGTGGCCGTGACCATCTCTCTCTTTATTCGAATCCCTACAATGTCTTCTCTTTTGAATAAGATCTGGTCAAGGGTGGACCCAAACACAAGATGATCTGCTCGATGGAAAGTCTGTCTCTGAGGCCTAACAAAAGCTGAAAATTTTACTCAGGCCACTTCCCATGTTTCTTACAGGTCACTTTTCAAAGTTCTGAAATAAGAATGCACGATGACTTCGCATTTAATTGAAGTGGGCAGTAGGCACAGTGGTTTTCGCGTTTATGCTGCTTTGATGACCCGGTTAGACGGCAGCCCATCCAACTGCACATTCCCACATTTCTCCATTCTCTAGGGAGCAGAGCATATAGCACCATGGAACTTTACTGTTTTGTTTCATTTTATCCCCTCAAATCATAGCAGCATTGTACTAGCCAGTGTGTGACTTTTTTGGCCAGGGAGGTCACTTAAAGGCCCTGGCACAGGGAGGCTACAGGGTATGCACAATTCCTGACCTGCTGCCTGATTTCACCCTGTTGGGTCAAGGGCATGTACTGAATCTACATCAGTGGGATGCATTTATTAGGGAGAAAACCAAAAAGCTACATTTTCAGTTTTTTACAGTTAAAAAACTGGAGCCAGCCCTGCTGGCCTAGTGGTTAAAGTTTGGTGCACTCTGCTTTGGCAGTCCAGGTTCAGTTCCCAGTGTGGAACTACACCACCCATCTGTCAGTTGCCATGCTGTGGCTGTGGCTCATATAGAAGAACTAGAATGACTTACAACTAGGATATACAACTATGTACTGGGGCTTTGGGGAGGAAAAAAAAAAGAGAGGAAGATTGGCAACAGATGTTAGCTCAAGGAGAATCTTTCCCAGCAAAATAAATAAATAAATTAGAATTAAAAAAGAAAAAGTTAAACCAAACTATTCAGAGCTCTCGGTGCATTTTGGAGGGAGAACTCACCTGTGATGAGGCTCACCCTGCTGTGCTGCATCCCCAGGCTGAGCTCTGGTCCTCAGGCCTTGCCCTGTTCCTTATACTCTGTCTCAGCTGCTGGCAAACACAGTGCCTGAGGATCTGCCTTGACAGGCAGCCTCAGCTCTCTCTCCTCTCTCCCAGACACACCCAGTCTCCAAGCTTTGCACCCTGCCTCTGCTCCTAAACTGTTCCTGGCTCCTTTTCCTCCTCTTTCTTCCCACAACCACTGGCTTAGCCAAGGTCACCTCTTGCAGGTTTGATAAAATTGCCATCCTCTAGATCTCCCCACCCTTGGATTTATACTCCTCAATGCCATCCTTTCAGAGCTGCCAGGGTGGTGTGCACAAAGGTGACCATGACAGTGACAGCTCATAAGGCCTCAGGGGTTTCTCTCCACTTGTCAGGAAAGACAAGCTCCTCACAAAGGCCTCACCAGCTTCACCCTCGGTCTCCTCCTCTTCCCTCTGTTCCAGGATCCATCACCTACGACTCACACTCAGGCAAAACTAAAGACTGGTAGCCCCTGTAAACAGCAGGCAGAATCTGGAGGCGAGTGTGCAAGACGTGGGTTTACCCGACTCTGATCAGAGCTGGTCACAGCGAGCGAGAGGACGAAAAGAAAGCAGATACCAGAGGAATTAAAGCCTTCATTCCTTAACTCTCAGAACTCATATTTATTCCCTTGTTTCCAGAAGCTGGAGAGTCATTACGTCAGTGGAGTGTTTTAGTTACTGATCTAGGCCCTGGAGAAGTCTGAGATTGGGCACGCTGATGGCAGTGTAGCTGCAGCATGACAGACACGCCACCAAGTGTCATTTAAATGGAGTTGAGGTGGCTGGAGGAAGGAGGCCTTTATGTGTCAGATTTACTATAAATGTAAAGAGGAAAACTCTCATACAAAGTATTAAATTATTAGATTTTCTGAAAAGTTTTTTCAAACAGTTTTCTTGAGGATTTGGGGGTATTATATGATAAATAATAAATGGAGAAAAGAAATCTTGACATGATGCTACCATGACAGAAAAAAAGCTGCCTGGGTCAAGTTAGATTGTCACTATGACAAGCCTTTTCTCTGAAAACTGTTCAATTGAGCTGTCAAAAATGACATAAAGATATCGGGTAGAACATCGTTTAAGGACTTCCTCAAACTGAGATCCTTTAAGCCATTTGTAACTTAGAATAGTTTTACTTAAAATAGTGTTTGCTGTGGTTGGTTTCCAGGTGACCCATAAGTCACCTGTGGTCACAGCATTGCAGAACCTCCTGTCTTATGTAACAATACACCTAGGAGTCATTGCATTCTGAGTTCTACACAACTAGGACACTAGGCACACGACCTTCTCCTGTGGAGGGTGGGACTCTCGGGCTTGATCCATTGATGAGGACATCACTAACTGGCGGCCAGGGCCCCAGCTTCAGGCGTCCTGGGCTTCGGGCCGTGAAGGTAAATCTCTCTCTTGCTGGAGTATGTCCCAAACATGATTTTTCATTTTTCTTCAATTTGCTTCTTCAAATTGTCCCAAGAACTCACCCCAATTGCTTTTCTCTCTTGTCAATTTTAAATGTCTCAGACCCAGATTTCTGCTCATCCTTGGCCAACTACAAAATTGAAAACAGTTTCTCCAGTCCCTCAAATACATTCATAATAACTTTAGAAGGTTTCCTTTACATAAAAGACACAGGTAAAAAGGGTCCTTTCTCTGCTCAACCCTCCTCCACCATTGGATCCTGAAGTGATAGAGGAAAGGGCACAGATATTTTCAGGCTTTAGTTATACAAAGAACTGGACAGTCTTCTGCCTTTCCAGGGAAGAAACAGACTCCACAGACCACTGGTTACAGGTCCCAGGGAAGGAGGAGGGGGCTTAGGAGAGCAGAGCTGGGGCCAGGGGAGCAGCCTAGGAGGGGCCTGCGGGCTCCAACACCCCCCGCCATGCCCTCCTCCTGCTGCTTCCCTTCTGCTGTTGAGGACCTGTTCCTAGGGGGTGGAGCTGGGGACTGACGTGGTGGGAATGCATAGCTTGGGGTGGCACAGGAGTCTTGTTGCCCCTCTGTTGGGCAGACTAGTGTGTTTCTGCAAGGAAAGCTCTTAAATACATCGATCATCTAATGACGAAGGAAGCCTAAAGTTGTATACATTTCTTAAAACATACATATTCTTTTTGGTAAAGCTTTTTATTAGGATGCAAACCCAGTCTCTCTAATGTGTTTCAGATAAGGCCTAATAAATGTCCGCGTGGAATTTGCTCAATATTTCAGAGTCTGCCTCACCTCCGCCTCCCCTAAATTCTCCTTCCCTATCGCTTACCCAAACCTCATGTCTCCCCCTCATCTTCAACTCCCCCGTTCATCCTCTCTGTCTCCACCTCTCCTCCCTCCCCTTCCTCATCACCCTTCATCTTCTCCCCCTTCTCTTGTTCCCCTCCCTCATCCTCTTCCCCACCCCTCCTTCCTCTCCTTTCCTATATTTCTAAGAGTTACCCCTCCCCACACTCTTTTCCTTTCCCTCTGTCTTTTTCGAGGCAATATTTGATATTTACCTTAGTAAATAGACTAATTGCCTTAATATGCCCATTTGTCTTTCTCAGTGAAAACTCATATCAATGTTTCCTGGAGACCCCTTGTTTATTTAGGGAATATGAATTTGAACTGGTACACCACATATGGATATAAACTCACTAGTTTTAACAGATAATATACATAAATTATACTATTTGTTATCTCAATTTCAATTTTCACACAATATAGGAGCCCAGTTACTAAAAATGTAAATGTGTATGGAAGTTTCATTCCTGGAACTCTCACTAATCCTACATCCTCTCCCCAAGGGAAGAGCTGGAAAGGTTTTTATTCTCTTAAACCACATGGACATAATCAAATATATGCATACCTGGCTGCCAGATGTGATGTTGCGCTCACTTATATGTCTGTTGTATATAATACGATTGATTTTCTTCAGTGGCTGGTGGGCCTTTGTGAGCAGTCAGTATTAATAAGTGGACGGCTAGCAGGATTGTAAGTACAGGCACTTCCTCCTGTTCACAGTGATGCTGGGCATGTGTAAGGGGCTTGGTAGTTATTCCCCAGGCTTTGCTCTAAGGAGCATGGATATGGAGCAGGCAGGTAGGTTACTATTCCCCACTTCCAGACTATTGACTGGATAAAGGAATTTAATTTATTTCCTCCAGGACAAAGCTGACTTCCTTACTATTATCCTATCCATGTGCTTTGAGGTGGCCCAGAGTGCTCTGTTGTTCACCTCTGAGATTCTTACATCCATACCAGACTTCTTCTTCTCAATTCTATCTCTTTACTTGTTATAGATTTGTTCAGGTTTTCTATTTCTTCTTGAGTCAATTTCTGTAGGTTGTCTTTTTCTAGGAATTTGTCCATTTCATCTAGGTTATCTAATTTGTTGAACAGCATACAATTGCTCATAGTATTTCCTTACATTCCTTTTCATGTCTGTTAGGTTAGTAATAACCTCCTCACTTTCATTTCTGATATTGGTTATTTGCATCTTTTCCCTTTTTTTCTTGGTTTCACTAAAGGTTTGTCAATGTTGTTGATCTTTTCAAAGAACCAACTTTTGGGTTCATTGATTCTTTCTATTGTTTTTTATTCTCTATTTCATTTTTCTCCACTGTAATCATTATTATTTCCTTCCTTCTGCTAGCGTTGGGTTTAGTTTGATTTTCTTTTTCTAGTTTCTTAAGGTGAAAGTTTATGTTATTGATAAGAGACTTTCTTTTTAAATTTGGGCATTTATAGCAATAAATTTCCCTCTAAGCACTGGTTTCACTGCATCCCATACATTTTGGTATGTTGTGTTTTCATTTTCATTCATCTCAAAGTACTTTCTAATTTCCTTTGTGAGTTCTTCTTTGACCCATTGGTTATATAGGAAGCTGTTTAATTTTCACAGATTTGTGAATTTTCCAGTCTTCCTTCTGTTATTGATTTCCAGTTTCATTCCATTGTGGTTGGAGAATATACTTTGTATAATTTCAATCCTTTTAACTTAATTGAGACTTGTTATGGCCTAATATATGGTCTGTCTGGAGAATGTTCCATGTGCACTTGAGAAGAATGGGGATTCTGCTGTTGCCATGTGGCATGCTCTATAGAGCTGTATAGTCTGTGACATCTAGTTGGATTGTAGTATTCAGTTTCCTATTTTCTTGCTGATCTGCCAATTGTTTTATCTATTATTGAAAGTGAAGTATTGAGGTCTCCAATAATTATTTTTGTTTATTTTTTCCCTTCAAGCCTCTCAGTTCTAATTCATGTATTTTGAGGCTTTGTTTTTAGGTGTATATATGTTTATAATCATTATATCTTCCTGAAGAATGGACTTTTTTTTTTAAGAGGAAGATTGGCTCTGAGCTAACATCCATTGCCAATCCTCCTCTTTTTGCTGAGGAAGATTAGCTCTGAGCTAATATCTGTGCCCATCTTCCTCTATTTTGTGTATGGGATGCTGCCACAGCATAGCTTGATGAGTGGTGTGTCGGTCTGTGCCTGGGATCCAAACCTGTGAACTCCAGGCCGCCGAAGCGAAGCATGTGAATTTAACCACTACGCCACTGGGCCAGCCCCAAAGAATCGACTCTTTTATCATTATAAAATGTCTTTCTTTGTGCCTACTAACATTTTTGGACTTAAAGTCTATTTTGTCTGATATTAGTGTAGACACTCTAGCTTTCTTTTGGATACTGTTTTCCTGGTATATCTTTTTTTATCTTCTTACTTTCAACCTATTTGTGTTTTGAATCTAAAGTGTTGACAGCACATAGTTAAATCATGGTTTTTTAAATCCATTCTGCCAATCTCTGCCTTTTATCTGGAAAGTAATCTATTTACATTTAATGTAATTACTGATAAGGTAGGACTTATGTCTTCTACTCTTACTATTTGTTTTCTATGTGTTTCATGTTCCTCTATTTCTCTATTACTGCTTTCTTTTGTGTGAAATAGACTTTTTCTACTGCACCATTTTAATTATTTTGTCATTTCTTGTAAAGCAGGTCTGCTAGCAATAAACTCTGTTTTTGTTTATCTGGGGATATCTTAATTTCCCTTTCATTTTTGAAGGGTAATTTTGCTGGACATATAATTCTTGGTTGACAGTTTTTTTTTCCCTTCAGCATTCTGAATATGTCATCCCATTGCCTTCTGGCTTCCATGGTTTCTGACGAAAAATCTACTGTTAGTCTTATTGAAGATCACTTATATATTAAGTGGTTTCTTACACTGATTTCAAGATTCTCTCTTAGTATTCGTCTTTTGACAGTTTGATTATGATGTGTCTATGTGTAGATCTCTCTGAATTTATCCTCTTTGGAATTTTTGAGATTCTTGGATTTGACAATTGATGTCTTTCATCAAATTTGGGGGAAATTTTGGCCATTTCTTCAAATGTTCTTTCTGCCCTTTTCATTCTTCTCCTTCTGGGACTCCCAGTATGCATCTATTAGTATATTTGATAGTGTTGCACAGGTCTCTGAGGTTCTATTCACTTTTCTTCATTCTTTTTTATTTTTGTTCCTCATAATGGATAATCTCAACTGACCTATTTTCAAGTCCACTGATTCTTTCTTCTGCCTACTCAAATATGCTTTTGAACACCTATAGTGAATTTTTCATTTTGGTTATTGTAATTCTTAACTGCAGAATTTCTTTGTAGTTCCTCTTAATAATTTCTATTGCTTTATTAATATTTTCTATTTGGTGAGACATCATTCTCATGATTTCTTTTACCTCTTTGAACATACTAAAAATAGCTTATTTAAAGTCTTTGTCTAGTAAGTCCAACATCTGGCCTACTTCAAGGATAGTTTGCATTGATTTCTCTTTTCCCCCCACGTATGGTCATACTTTCTTGTTTATGTGTATGTTTCATAACTTTTTCTTGAAAACTGCGCATTTAAAATAACATAATGTGGGAATTGTGGAAATCAGATTCTCCTCCTCCCTAAGGTTTGTTGTCATTACTTCTTCTCATAGTTTGTTTACTAACTTTTCTGAACTAATTCTGTGATGTCTTTGTTGCATATGGCTACTGAATATTCAGTTAGCTGAGTGGTCAACTACTAATTGGACAGAGGTTTCCTTAAACACCTGAAAACAATAAATCATCCAGTCTTTGCTTTAAGGGCTCTGTGCAAATGTTGGAGCATGCCTTCAACAAGACTCAGCCAGGCAGATTACAACTGTTCTGTAGCCTTCACTTCCTGCTGGCACAGAACTTCAAGGTAAGCAAGCCCTAATAGGTAAGAACTTAGGGCTTTCTCAGGTCTCTCCTGAGAATGCACATGGCCTTCTAGATTCCAAGAAATATTTCAGAACTTTTAAAAGCCCAGATGGATATATCACTCCCCATTTTTTCTTCTAAACTTTCTGGTTAGTCTACTGTTTGCCCAAATTCTTATCCATTGCCTCAGGCAGCCACAAAGTTAAAAGACTTGCCTATAATTGTTTTCAACAAACACTTCCCCAAACCCTGGGAAGAAGTCTTTTTAGCAGTGGGAGAACTTCAAGTCAATCTTGTAAGCGGGGTCTTCCAAGGAACCACCAGACAAATTAAATAAGATAATTCTTTAGAAATGGGATTTTGAAAGAGCTATAGTGTCATTCTATTCCCTCTGCTGGGTGACAAGCTTCACTGGGAACGTAGGTTGTTATTTTTCAAGGCTACCTCTGAGCTGGAGAGTGGGGATATCACTAAAGCAAATTAAATACCACAAAGCTTATTGTCCTGACTGAGATTCAGCTGTTTTTCTTGAATAAGCACTAGTAGGTGTCTTTGGTTAACTTCCAGAGTTCTATAAAAGTTGATTCTGACCATCTTTGCTGATTTTCTTCTTGGTTCTTGATTTGCAAACATAATTTGTTGATTTTTGGTCTTTCTTGATTCCATTTAAGGCTAAGCATTATTTTTTGAAGAATACTTTGGCTAACATTATGAATTTTCAATTTATAGTCTTACCAATATCTTTAATTTTAACATATAATTTCAGATGTAATTTATTATTAACCCAATAGATCATGAGAAATTTCCATTACATTTGTGTTTGGATAGTGTTTTTTTCCTGATGTCAATTTCCAATTTATTCCAGTTTTCTCAGTGAATATTCACTGAAACATGTTCTGGTTTAGAGAATTTGAAGCAGAGATGTAAATTTATAAATTCTCTTCTTGGGTACAGAAGAGGAAGGAAGGGGAGCCTGGGTGTTTATGTTGAATCAAATGCACAGCTTCACCACATATTGTTATAACATCTAGACTCAAATCTTAAGGAATAAAAGAACATGTCACCACTCAGGACCTCAGACTCTTTCAGTCAGTCAACAAGTTTCTCCCTTCAGTTAAGGAACACAGTATAAAAAGTGTTTGGGATTGTATTGATTTAATAGAAATAAAGAAAATAGATATCAGAAAAGGCTCATTATAGTCCACTAGACAACACTAAAATTTTATAAATTAGGACTTAATCATTCCTTGGTTTCCATACCACATCCTCCTATCAAAGCTCAAAGCAATGGGGCAGCAGAGTACATTTTTCAGGATGGAAAACATTGTCATTTAATCAGCAGTCTGAGCCCTGGCGGGAATCTCTGCAGTAGACATACAAAGGAAAGTGGAGATGTGCTTTAAAAAAAAGCTACAGATGCAGTTGGAAGCATAGGGTGGCCTTTCGGGTTGAGATAAATTGAATAGCAAAAGTAGAAAGGTATACTAGCATTAAAAAGATATTTAATATTTGACTTGGAAAAGGCTAAGCATCTTACATTTTCTCTTCTATCCTCTATTCCAAACTTTTGAGTACTATTGTCAAGCTGATTTTCCTTGCCCCTTTCACCAAATTACTCCAATGGTTAAAATGCCTCAGTGTTTTATTATTTTTTAAAATTTTGTCTCCCTCCTCCTTCATAATTCCAATTCAGGACTCCTCAATCTGGATTTTGAAGACTCTATACTTTGACCTGATCATTATTAACAATTTATTAGTCTTATTTCTCTAATACATTCCCTAAAATCCAGGCAAAAAGTCTTTTTGTGGACTCTTATCTTTAGCTGATATTTTCATACCTGAAAATTCTACTTCCAGTTTTTCCTGAATTTTCTCTCCTTTGAATTTCCAAGTCCTTTTCATTGTTCCTTGATTTCTCCCTAAAGTACCACCCCTCTTAATGAAAACTTTCTTGACTACACCTCTTCTCAGTGAAGTCATCCCCTTTGTTCTACCAGTAGCACTAAGAGATTGGGTTACAGAAATAAGCCCTTAGCTGTAGACTGTCTCAATGTTCCATAAGAGTTGCATTGTTCTTCTCTATAACATTGTATGTAGCTTGGGAACAGGGATTAGAACACAAAATTTTGCTTCTCCCAAGAAACTCTCCCCCAAAATTTACATTACAAAACCAAGTACTCATTCTGGCTGGCTGGCCAACAGGACAGCTACACCTGCTCTTGAGATGGATGCTTCCACACTTTATAGATTAAGAAATAGACACTTAGAACATTTAATGATCCCAAACACTCAGCTGTGAGCCATAAATAAAGCAAAGGCTCCAATTATTCAATATGGTTTCTCTCACTCATTTGAGTTGTTTCCAAGTATGACAAAGAATTTCTTTTGTAAAACTTAAGAAAACAATTAAAATGCTGCTGTTGACAGTTTAGGATGTGTAAGCTTTATTTTACATCAGTGATTTTAGTCCTCAGATATTTTAGTCTTCAGACACCAAAAGAGTAAATACATGGCCCTAGATTTCTTTTTTTATTTTATTAAGGTCATAATAGTTTATAACGTGAAATTTCAGTTGTACATTATTGTTTGTCAATCACCATATATATGTGTCCCTTTACCCCTTATGTCCACCCCCCAACCCCCATCCCCTCTGGTAACCACTGATCTGTTCTCTTTGCCCATGTATTTGTTTATCTTCCACATATGAGTGAAATCACACAGTGTTATCTTTCTCTGTCTCACTTATTTTGCTTAATACCCTCAAAGTCCATCCATGTTGTTGCGAATGGGACGATTTTGTCTATTTTATGGCTGATTAGTATTCTATTGTATATATATATATATATACCACATCTTCTTTATCCATTCATCATTCGATGAACACTTGGGTTGCTTCCATGTCTTGGCTATTGTGAATAATGCTGCAATGAACATAGGGGTGCATAAGTCTTTGAATTGTTGATTTCAAGTTCTTTGGATAAATACTCAGTAGTGGGGTAGCTAGGTCATATGGTAGTTCTATTTTTAATTTTTTGAGAAATCTCCGTACTATTTTCCGTAGTGGCTGCACCAGTTTGCATTCCCACCAGCAGTGTATGAGGGTTTTCTTTTCTCTACATCCTCTCCAACAATTGTTGTTTCTTGTTTTGGTAATTATAGCCATTCTAACAGATGTGGGGTAATGTCTCATTGTAGTTTTTATTTGCAATTCCCTAGTGATTAGTGATGTTGAACATCTTTTCACATGCTTGTTGGCCATCTGTATATCTTCTTGGGAAAAATGTCTGTTCATATCTTCTGCCCATTTTATGATCAGGTTGTTTTGTTGTTGTTGTTGAGTTGTATGAGTTCTTTATATATTTTGGAGATTAACCCCTTGTTGGATATATAGTTTGCAAATATTTTCTCCCAGTTGGTGGGTTGTTTTTTGTTTTGTTCCTGGTTTCCTTTGCCTTGTAGAAGCTCTTTAGTCTGATGAAGTCCCATTTGTTTAGTTTTACTTTTGTTTTCCTTGACTGAGTAGACATGGTACTCGAAAAGATCCTTCAAAGACTGATGTCAAAGAATGTACTGCCTATATTTTCTTCTAGGAGTTTTTGGTTTCATGTCTTACCTTAAAGTCTTTAATCCATTTTGAGTTAATTTTTGTGTATGGCAAAAGATAATGGTCTATTTTCATTCTTTCACATGTGGCCGTCCAGTTTTCCCAACATCATTTATTGAAGAGACTTTCCTTTCTCCATTGTATGTTCTTGGCTCCTTTGTTGAAGATTAGCTGTCTGTAGATGTGTGGTTTTATTTCTGGACTTTAAATTCCGTGTCATTGATCTGTGTATCTGTTTTTGTACCAGTACTATGTTGTTTCGATTACTATAGCTTTGTAGTATATTTTGAAGTCAGGGATTGTGATGTCTCCAGCTTTGTTCTTTTTTCTCAGGATTGCTTTAGCTATTCGGGGTCTTTTTGTTTTTACCTCATATGAATTTTAGGATTCTCTGTTCTATTTCCATGAAGAATGTCATTGGGATTCTGATTGGGATTGAGTTGAATCTGTAGATTGCTTTAGGTAGTATGGAAATTTTAAGTATGTTTATTCTTCCAATCCATGTGCATGGAATATCATTCCACTTCTTTATGTCATCATGGATTTCTTTCAGTAATGTCTTATAGTTTTCATTGTATAGGTCTTTCACCTCCTTGGTTAAATTTATTCCTAGATATTTTATTCTTTTTTGTTGTAATTGTAAATAGGATTGTAATCTTGACATCTATTTCTGTTTGTTGTTAGAGTATAGAAATGCAACTGATTTCTGTAAGTTGATTTTGTACCCTGCAACTTTGCTGTAGTTGTTGATTATTTCTAATAGTTTTCTGATGGATTCTTTAGGGTTTTCTATATATAAAATCATGTCGTCCACAAACAGTGAGAGTTTCACTTCTTCCTTTCTGATTTGGATTCCTTTTGTTTCTTTTTCTTGCCTAATTGCTCTGACCCAAACCTCCAGTACTATGTTGAATAAAAGTGGCAAGAGTGGGCATCCTTGTCTTGATTCTGTTCTCAGAGGGATGGTTTTCAGTTTTTCCCCAATGAGTATGATGTTGGCTGTGGATTTGTCATATATGGCTTTTCTTACCTTGAGGTACTTTCCCTTCTATACCAGTTTTACTGAGAGTTTTTTTTTTTATCATAAATGGATGTTGGGTCTTGTCAAATGCTTTCTCTGCATCTATTGAGATGATCATGTGATTTTTATTCCTCATTTTGTTAATGTGGTGTATCACATTGGATGATTTGCGGATGTTGAACCATCCCTGGTATAAATCCCACTTGATCATGGTGTATGACCCTTTTAATGTTTTGCTGTATTTGGTTTGTGAATATTTTTTTGAGGATTTTTGCATCTATGTTCATCGGTGATATTGGCCTGTAATTTTCCTTCTTTGTGTTGTCCTTGTCTGGCTTTGGGATCAGGGTAATGTTGGCCTCATAGAATATGTTAGGAAGTGTTTTGTATTCTTCAATTTTTTGGAATAGCTTGAGAAGGATAGGTATTAAATCTTCTTTGAATGTTCAGTAGAATTCTCCAGAGAAGCCATCTGGTCCTGGACTTTTACTCTTGGGGAGGTTTTGATTACTGTTTCAATCTCTTTATTTGTGATTGGTCTAGTCAGATCCTCTATTTCTTCTTCATTCAGTTTTGGGAGGTTGTCTGAGTCTAAGAAAAAAATCTAAGAGTTTATCCATTTCTTCTAGATTGTCCAATTTGTGGGCATATAGTTTTTCATAGTGTTCTCCTATAATCCTCTGTATTTCTGTGGTATGTGTTGTATTTTCTCCTCTTTCATTTCTAATTTCATTTATTTGAGCCTTCTCTCTTTTTTTCTTAGTGAGTCTGGCTAAGGGTTTGTCAGTTTTGTTTATCTTCTCAAAGAACCAGCTCTTTGTTTCATTGAGCCTTTCTATTTTTTTTTTTTGTTTCAATTTCATTTATTTCTGCTATAATTTTTCTTATTTCCCTCCTTCTGCTGACTTTGGGCTTTGTTTGTTCTTTTTATAGTTCTGTTAGGTGTAGTTAAAGATTACTTATTTGAGATTTTTCTTGTTTTTTGAAGTGGGCTTGTATTGCTAGGAATTTCCCTCTTAGTACCGCTTTTGCTGCATCCCATTAGTTGGTATGTTGTGTTTTCATTTTCATTCATTTCCAGATATTTTTTGATTTACCCTTTGGTTTCTTCATTTATCCAATGGTTGTTCAGTAGCATGTTTAGTCACCACATATTTGTGGAGCTTTTCTCTCATAGTTGATTCCAGTTTCACTGCATTATGGTCAGAAAAGATGCTTTATATGATTTCAATCTTCTTCAATTTATTGAGGCTTGCCTTGTTTCCCAACATAGGGTCTATCTTTGAGAATGTTCCATGTGCACTCGAGAAGAATGTGTAGTCTGCTGTTTTGGGATGGAATGTTTTATATATATATATCTATTAAGTGCATCTGGTCTAGTTTTTCACTTAATTCAACTATTTCCTTGTTGACTTTCTGTCTGGATGATCTATCCATTGATGTAAGTGGGGTGTTGAGGCCCCCTACTGTTATTGAGTTGCTGTTAATTTCTCCCTTTGGGTCTGTTAATAGTTGCTTTATGTACTTTGGTGCTCCCGTGTTAGGTGCATATATATTCATAAGTGTATGTCCTCTTGGTGGAATGTCCCTTTTATCATTATATACTGCCCCTCTTTTATCTTAAAGTCTGCTTTGTCTGATATAAGTATGGCAATACCTGCTTTCTTTTGCTTGCCATTTTCTTGGAGTATCGTCTTCCACCCCTTCACTCTGAGCCTAAGTTTGTCTTGAGAGTTGAGATGTGTTTCCTGGAGGCAGCGTATTGTTGTGTCTTGCTTTTTAATCCATCCAGCCACTCTGTGTCTTTTGACTGCAGACTTCAATCCATTTACGTTCAGAGTGATTATTGATATATGAGTGCTTAATGCTGCCATTTTATCTCTTGTTTTCTGGTTGTTCTAAATTTCCTTTGTTTCTCTTCCCATGTATTTCTGACCCCCAATTCAGTTTGGTGGTACTCTATGATGGTTTTCTCAGTTTTGTCTTTATTTATGATTTGTGTCTCTGTTCTGACTTTTTGTTTAGTCGTTACCATGAGATTTGTGTAAAAGATTTTGTAGATGAGATAGTCCACTTTCTGATAGCCTCTTATTTCCTTAGTCTAAGCAGGTTCCATCCCTTTCCTCTTCCCTGCCTAAGTTATTGTCCTCACAACTTATTCTGTTTTGTGTTGTGAGTTTGTGGTTAAAATGAAGTGATTATAGTTATTTTTGATGTTTTCCTTCCCTTTATCTTTAATGTTATAATTAAGTGTTTGCTAACCTATTCTGGTAGATAGGTACCATTTTCTGATTTTGTCTGTCTATTTGTCTTCTTGCTGAAGGCTTTGTAAACCCTTTCTTATTTTTTATGGTATGAGGGCCTTCTTGATCATTTCTTGTAGGGGAGGTCTAGTGGCAATGAACACCCTCAGCTTTTGTTTATCTGGGAAAGTTTTTATTTCTCCATCATATTTCAAGTATAGTTTCTCTGGATAGAGTATTCTAGCTGAAAGTTTTTGTCTTTCAGAATTTTAAATATATCATTCCACTCTCTCCTAACCTGTAAGGTTTCTGCTGAGAAATCTGCTGAAAGCCTAATAGGGATTCCTTTGTGTGTTATTTTCTTCTGCCTTGCTGCCCTTAATATTTTTTCTTTGTCATTGACTTTTGCTGGTTTTACTAATATATGCTTTGGAGAAAGTCTTTTTACATTGATGTAATTAGGAGTTCTTTAGCTTCGTTTACATGCAATTCTTTTTTTTTAAATAAGTTTTGTAATTTTACTTATTTATTTATTTTTTCCCCCAAAGCCCCAGTACATAGTTGTATGTCATAGTTGCACATCCTTCTAGTTGCTGTATGTGGGATGGGGCCTCAGCATGGCTGGAGAAGCGGTGCGTCGGTGCGCGCCCGGGATCCGAACCCGGGCCACCAGCAGTGGAGCACGTGCACTTAACCACTAAGCCACGGGGCCGGCCCCATTTACATGTAATTCTAACTCCTTCCCCAGGTTTGGGAAGTTCTCAGCTATTATTTCTTTGAACAAGCTCTCTGGTCTTTTCTCCCTCCCTTCTCCCTCTGGAAAACCTATAATCTTTATGTTCCATTTCCTAATTGAGTTAGATATTTCTCAGAGAATTTCTTCATTTTTTAGTCTTAGTTCTCTCTCCTCCTCCATCTGCAGCATTTCTATATTTCTATCCTCTAAATTACTGATTCTGTCCTCCATAATATCAGCTCTTTTTTTAAGGACTCCTGATTTTTATCTCATTCATTGCGTTGTTCATCTCCAACATTTCTGATTTTTTTTATAGTTTCAATCTCCTTGTGAAGAATTCCCTCTGTTCATTAATTTTATTCCTGAGACCATTAAACTGTCTTTATGAGTTTTCTTGTAACTTGTTGAGTTCCTTTATGATAGCTATTTTGAATTCTCTGTCATTTAGATTATAAATTTCTGTGACTTCAGGATGGATTTCTGGGTACTTGTCATTTTCCTTCTGGTCTGTAGTGTTAATACACCTCCTCATGCTATTTGATGGGGTGGACTTTTGCCATTGCAAAGTGGTAGTATCTAATCGCAGATTCCACCTACCATAACTTGGGGGGACAGGAGCTGTGTCTTCTGAGCCCTCAGTGACCTCTGGCAGATGTGCCTGTCTGTTGGAAGCTGTCCGACATCGCCCATCTGTGTTTGCCTGCTGGCCACTGCTTCTTTACACACACATCCACAGGCACTCTGGTGGGGATCCCCTGTTCTGGCTGACTGGTTGAGCTGGTGCACCAGGTGGGAGGAGGAAGAGAGGCGCTTTCTTTCACGTGTGCGATCCCGAGTGTCCCCACTCTGCACTCACCGTCTGCCGGCTTGGGCTGCTTGGCTTGGTTGTGGATGCTTAGCTGCCTTGGTGTGGACCATTCCCCCAGGCTGGGAGGCACCTCTGAGATTGCACGCATTCTCATGGAGGGCTGACCTTCCCCCCCACCTCTCAGAGATGCATGCAGTCCCATGCCCTAGTTTGCTGCCATTCGAGGAGGGAGAGGAGATCCCCTTACCTCCTTCCACTGCCTCCCAGGGGGTCCACCGTCTCCACCTTCAAACATATGGCTACGTTGATCTCTCAGACATCTATTGTGTTGTGTGAATGTCCTCTGTTGGTTTATGAGTGTCTTTTTCATTGTATCTTAGTGGATAGAGTCTAAGGGAGGAGCTCACTCCACCATGATGCTGACATCACTCCCTATAAGTCCCTAGAATTTTGTTATTGTTATTCTATTCTTCCACCAATTACAGGATTTGGGTTCCTAAGATTTTTATTTTTAATTGAGATAAGATTCACATAATATAAAATTTACCATTTTAAACATTTTTAAAGTATACAATTCAATGGCTTTTAGCATATTCACAATGTTCTGCAACCATCATCACTATGTAGTTCTAGAACATTTTTATCACCCCAAAAGACAACCTTGTATCATTAATGGGGAGCAGTCACTCCCCAATTCCCCCTCCTTTTAGCCCCTGGCAACCACTAATTTGCTGTCTCTATAGATTAGCCTATTCTGGATATTTCAAATAAATGGAAGGTGAGTTTTTTCCCCTTCATTATGTTAATATGGTATATTATATTGATTGATTTCCATATGTTGAGCCAGGAACCCTAGTCATGGCGTAAAATCCTTTTAATATGTTGCTCACTTTGGTTGCTGGTATTTTGTTGAGAATTTTTCCATCTATATCGATAAGGGATATTAGTCTGTAGTTTTCTTTTCTTTTGGTCTCTTTGTCAGGCTTTGCTATCAGGGTAATACTGACCTCATAGTATGAGTTAGGAAGTGTTCCCTCTTTTACTTTTTGGAAATGTTTGAAAAGGATTGGTATTAATTCTTCTTTAAATGTTTGGTAGGGAGGCTGGCCCAGTGGTGTAGTGCTTAAGCTCATGAGCTCCACTTTGATGGCCCAGGGTTCACAGGTTCGAATCCTGGGTGTGGACTGATGTACCACACAACAAGCCATGCTGTGGTGGCATCTCACATACAAAATTGAGGAAGATGGGCACAGATGTTAGCTCAGAGCCAATATTCCTCAAAAATAAATAAAT
Organism: Ceratotherium simum simum; assembly: GCF_057802395.1. NCBI lineage: Eukaryota > Metazoa > Chordata > Mammalia > Perissodactyla > Rhinocerotidae > Ceratotherium > Ceratotherium simum. The sequence continues at coordinate 44,582,025 of NC_141920.1, read as the reverse complement.
AAATAAATAAATAAATAAATAAATAAATAAATAAATAAAATAAATGTTTGCTAGAATTCACCATTGAAGCCATCTGGTTTTGGAATTTTCTTTTTTTTTTTTTTCTTTTCTTTTTTTTTTTTAAGATTTTATTTATTCAGTTTTTTCCCCCCAAAGCCCCAGTAGATAGCTGTACGTCATAGGTTCACATCCTTCTAGTTGCTGTATGTGGGACTCGGCCTCATGTTGGACGGAGAAGTGGTGCCTCGGGGCGCTTCCAGGATCCGAACCCGGGCCGCCAGCATCAGAGCGCGCGCACTTAACCGCTAAGCCACAGGGCCGGCCCTGGAATTTTCTTTGTTAGAATATTTTTTATTACTGATTCAATCTCCTTACTTGTTATTGGTCTGTTCAGATTTTCTATTTATTCATGATTAAGTTTTTGTAATATGCGTTTCTAGCAATTTGTCCATTTCATCTAGGTTAACTAATTTGTTGAAGTACAGTTATTCATAGTATGCTCTTATAATCCTTTTTATTTCTGTAAAGTCATTAGTAACGGCTTTACTTTAATTTCTGATTTTATTCATTTGAGTTTCCTCTCTTTTTGTCTTGGTCAGTCTAGCTAAGTTTTGTCAGTTCTGTTGACCTGTTCAAAGAACCAACTTTGGAGTTGATTGATTTTCTTTATAATTTCTATTGTCTGCTTTAATTTCCACTCTTGTCTTTATTATTTCTTTTTTCTTTAGGTTGAGTTTGCTCTTTTTCTAGTTTCCTAAGGTCAAAGGTTAAGTTATTGATTTGAGATTGTTCTTCTTTTTTTAAGGTAGGCATTTATAGCTATAAATTTCCTTCTGAGCACTACTTTTGCTGCATCCTGTAAGTTTGGTATGTTGTGTTTTCATTTCATTCATCACAAAAAAATTATTTTTTTATTGAAGAATCATTGGTTTGCTTTTAATCCAAATTAGTTTTGATCTTTAAGCTTTTAAAGTGGAATCAACCAGAAGGCAAGGGTGTAAGGGAAATAATTTTCCAGCACTTCTAATGTAAATTCAATTTTTAGATTCCTTCAACAAATTTTTTTGGAGTAAAATATGCTATGCTGTTTACAAAGTTATTTATGAGTTGAAGAATTATCTGCCTCCCCCCTTGTTTTATAATACCTATATTCCCCCATTCGATCTTAGCTGTTATAATTAGACAGAAAACATAAGAAAACTTTTTTTTGCATCTGTGGTGGAAAGTTAGTAGTAGACATTAACTGCTCCACTCAAAGCATTTTCTAATTTCCTTTATGATTTCTTCTTTTACTCATTGGTTTTTTATGAGAGTGTTGTTTAATTTCCACATATTTGTGAAATTTTCAGTTTTCCTTCTGTTATTGATTTCTAATTTTATTTCATCATGGCCAGAGAAGATACTTCATATGATTTCAATCTCTTTATATTTATTGAGAAGTGCTCTATGGTCCAACATATTTTGGAGTATATGCCATGTGCACTTGAGAAGCATGTGTATTCTGCTGTTATTGGGTGGCATGTTCTATATGTGTCTGTTTAAGTCTAGTTGGTTTATAGTGATGCTCAAATTCTCTATTTCCTTATTGATCTTCTCTTTAGTTTCTCTATCCCCTATTAAAGGTAAGGCATTGAAGTCTACAATTATTATTATAGAACTATTTATTCCTTCAATTCTGTTCATCTTTTGCTTCATATATCATGGAGTTCTATTGTTAGATGTGCATATGTCTATAATTGTTATATCTTCTTGATGGATTGACCCTTTTATCACCATTTAATGTCATTGTCTCTTGAAACAATTTTTGACTTAAAGATTATTTTGTCTGATATTAGTATAGACAGCTTAGCTCTGTTTTGGTTACTATTTGCACGGAATATATTTTTTCCATACATTCACTTTCAACCTATTTGTGTCTTTGGATCTAAAATGTGTCTCTTAGAGACAGCATATAGTTGGATTATGAGGCTGTTTTTTAAATCCATCCTGCCAGTTTCTCCCTTTTAATTGGACAGTTTAATCCATTTACATTTAAATAATTACTGATAAGAAAGGACATACTTCTGCAATTCTGGTATTTGTTCTCTATAAGCTTATATATTTCTTGTTCCCAAATTCCTCCCTTACTGCCTTCTTTTGTGTTTGATTTTTTTCAAGTGTATCATTTTGATTCTTCTCAAAATGTATATTCTGTATATTTTCAATTATACATATTTATATATGTACAGAATATATTTCTGTATATTTTCTAGTTACTTTCTTCATGGTTACCATGGGGATTACAATTATCATCTTAAATTTATAACAATCTAGTTTGAATTAATACTAACAATTTCAATGGAATACAAAATTCTGCTTCTATACAATTCCATCCCCTCTTATGTTGTTGTTGTCAAAAATTACATCTTTATACATTGTGTGCTCATTAACATAGGTTTGTAATTATTGTTTATGCATCTGTCTTTTAAATTACATAGGAAAAAAGGAGGAGTTACAAGCCAAAAATACAACAACACTGACTTTATACTTAACTATGCAGTTACCTTTATCAGCATTATTTATTTGTATGGCTTCAAGTTACTGTCTAGTGTCCTTTCCCTTCAGTCTTCAGCATTTCTTGTAGGACATATTTATTAGTCATGAACTCCTTCATTTTATTTATCTGAGAATGTCTTAATTTCTCCTTTAGTTTTGCCAGATATAGAATTCTTGGCAAATATACCATTCTATTGTCTTCTTGTACCCATGGTATCTAATGAAAAACCAGCTGTTGATCTTATTGAGGGTCTCTTGTATGTGACAAGTCTTTTTTTTTCTTGCTGCTTTCAAGATTCTGTGTTTTTCTTTTGATAATTTGACTATCATGTGTCTTTGTGTGGACGTCTTTGAATTTATCCTACTTTAAGTTTATTGAGCTTCTTGGATGTGTAAATTCATGTCTTTCATCAAATTTCAGAGGTTCTTGGTCATTATTTCTTCTAATATTTTTTTCTGCCTCTCTCTCTTATCCTTCTAGGACTCTCATTATGTGTATGTTGGTAGGCTTGATGGTGCCCCATAGTTCTCTGAGGTGCTGTTCATTTTTCTTCACTCTTCTTTCTTTCTGCTTCTCATACTCGATAATTTGAATTGACCTACCTTCAAGTTTGTTGATTTTCTTCTGCTGTCGAATCCCTCTAGTTAATTTTTTATTTCAGTTATTGTACTTTTCAGCTCTATAATTTCTATTGTTCCTTCTTATAATTTCTATATCTTTATTGATATTCTCTATTTAGCGACATATTATTCTCCTGGTTTCCTCTAGTTCTTTGTTTAGGTTTTCTTTAGCTCTTTGAGCATATTTTAAGACAGTTGATTTAAAGTCTTGGTCTATTATGTCCAATGTCTAGGCTTCTTCAGGGACAGTTTCTATTAATTCCTTATTTCCCTGTGAATGGCTCAGAATTTCTTGTTTCTTTGCATGCTTCATAATTTTTTGTTGAAAAGTGGAAATTTTGAACAATGTAATGTGGCAACTCTAGAAATCAGGTTCTTCCTCCTTCTCCAAGGCTTGTTGTTGCTGCTTGTTTTGGGTTGTTGTTTGCTTAGTGACTTTTCTAAACCATTTTGGTAAAGACTGTATTCTTTCTCATGTATAGCCATTTAAGTCTCTGTTCTGTTAGCTTAGTAGTCAGCTAGTGATTTGACAGAGATTTCCTTACATACCTGGAGCCAAAAATACAAAATGCTCTCCCAGTCTCTGCAGGTTGGCTCTGTGTGAGATACTCCTTCAATGCTTAGCCAGTCTGTTTAAACCTTTGCCTTAGTCTTAACTTCTTCCTAAAGTTAGCCAGAAAGATTAGGGTCTTCTCTGGTCTTTTCTGAGCAGTTGTCCAGCCCTGGGCATGTGTGTGCCCTTCTAGATTTCTTGGTAAATGTGTAGGCTTTTCAAAGTCCTCATTCCCCCAAGTATCTCCTTCTCTAACCTCTTCCTTCTTAGGCTTTTCTGGCTCTCTATTGCTTTCCCCATTTGTAATCCCCTGCCTCAGGCGGCTGAGGCTAACACATTTTCCTTTAAATGCTTTCAATAAATGCCACCTGAGAAGCTGCTTCTGTCCTGGGGAAAGTCCAAGTCAGATGACACAAAGGCAAGCCCTTGAGCCAATCTTTCAGGGAGTCACCAGACAGATTAAAACACACAACCACAATTCCTTGGGAATAAGGTCAATATTGCTCCCTCTGGTATCAACAACCTGCACTCAGAACGTAGGCAGCTGTCTTCGTGGCTGCTACTGAGCTGTGGGTAGGAGATGTTAAGCAGATAGGATATAATGCCACAGCACTCTCTTACCAAAATTCAGCAACTCCTTTGTTCATTTAGCATTCCTCTGGGTGTTCTAAGTTGTTTTCTTTAAATAGACCCCAGAATTCTGAAAAAATTTGATTCAGTTTTTGCCAGCTATTTGCTTTTGTGGAGGGACAGAGTTTTGGAGCTCCCTACTCTGCCCTTTTCAGTGACATCACTCCTGTAGGGCTAAGTTTTATCCTGTTTACAGCAATTAGAAGTGTCATTTCCTTAAAAACAAAAGTAAGACAAATAATAAGTTCAGAACCAGAGACTCTCAGATAATTTTTAGTATATAAGTCTTTTCATAAACTAGGTATTCAATGCTGTTGAATAAATGTGAGAATACAAGAAAAAACACTAGGCTCTAGAAAATAAAAGAAACTAGTCTCAAGCCAAAGAACAGATATTACATGTAAATAGCATATTAAGGACTCTCATTGGAATAGAAGGTGTTCAGCCTCACACATATTCAGAGATATTAACTCCCTCAGTAAAGACATTTTCAGATACTGAGAACCATTTATAGTGGGACATTTATATTGGGACAGATTTGTGTGTATATTTTCTTTCACCAGTACCTATCCTGATCTAAACAGTAACACACTGCCAAGACTTGAAAACTATCAAACAACAAAAAATCCCAGAAATCTATGATTTATGAGAATTTGAATGGAAAAAAAATCATATTCCCATGCCATTTTGAGAAAATAATCTGGCATAGGATTTATATCCAAAATAACCTACAGTTTGAACCAATTTGAATGAAAAATCATATTTCTGGGCCATTTTGAAGAAAAAACTGCCTTAAGACTTGTCCAAAAAACTCCACAATGAGAATGGATATGGATTTTAAAACCTGCATTTCTGTGCCATTTTGGGGAAAAATTATGGTAAATAATTCATGTCCAAAAATCTCTCAAGATTTAGCAAATTTGGATAAAATATTTTGTTTTCACACAGCTTTGGGAGAAAAATATGGCAAATCTTAATGTCCAAAAATAAATTCTGGGCAAATTTGGATAAAAAGCCATCACCATCTTTCTGAACCATTTTGGAAGAAAAAAATCTGCATGGGACCTATATCCAAAGAAACACACTTTTTGGAAGAAAAAGCTGGCATAGGGCTTATGTTAAAAAAAAAAAAAAACCTGCACTTTGGAGTGATTTGGATTTAAAAAATACCATGTTTGGGGGGTCACTTTGGAAGAAAACCTGACAGAAGACTTATGTCTACGAAATCTCACAATATTAGTAAATTTAACACAAAATAATATCTTACGGCCATTTACAAAGAACAATCTGGAACAAGGCTTACCCCCAAAATCCACAATTTGAGGACATTTAGATGAAATATCACATTTTAGGCCATTCTGGAAGAAAATGTGGCATATGAATTATGTCCAAAAAATTTCACTATTTGAACCGATTTGAAAAATCACATTTCTAGGCCACTTGGAAGAAAAGTCTTATATAAGACTTATGTCTAAAAGGTCCCAAGATTTGAGTGATAAGAAATAAGATTTGGATAAGAAATCACATTGTATGCATATTTTAGAAGAAAATCTGGTATAGGACCTAGTTCCAATAAGCCCCCAAATGTGAGCAGATTTGGATGGAACTATCACATTTCCAGGGTATCTGGGGACAAATATCTGGCATATGACCTATGTCCCCAAACTACACTATTTACATGAAATTGAATTTTAAAAATTGAAATTTAAAAATGCTTCTTGTCCATATGAGAAAAGACACTAAGCCCAGATTCTTGGGGAGAGTAACTAGACTCAATCTCATGATATTTATATGAAGGAAATGATAGTGTCTATCTTGGAGACTATCTCCACAGTCCACCTTCTGAACACCAACCTTCATGTCCATCCCATGTGAAATACACACTCATCCCTAAGACCCCCAAAGTCTTATCCCATTATGGCATTGGCTCAAAGTTCAGGATCTTGTTATCTAAATCAGGTAAAGGTGTAGATGATGCTTTATTTGAAGACCTGTGAACTAAAGAAGCATATCTAACATCCAATGTTGATTCAGAGATAGGATAACCACAACAGATGCTTCTATTAAAAAAAAAATGGAGAAATAGCAGACATGTAACAGGCATTGATTCACAGAAATTCTGAAATTCAGCTGGGCACATGCCACCAGTTCTTTGATTAGTGCCCAGTACTGCCTCCTGGGAGTGATTCTGTATGGCTTTTGTGTCTGTACTCAGTTATTCTTCCTTTTCTATAAGAAATGGCCAGTATTTGAAGCTTAGTAGATTTCTCATCTTGCCTCCCTGCCCACAGAGTGGGTTTTTCTCTGTCCTTTTCAAACTAAGCTGGTGTTTCTGATAAAATGTCACAGGTTTCCTATGCCTCTTACTGAAGTTCACTTCATTAGATGAAACCGCATCTACAAAGCTCAAGTCAGGCCCCTCTCTGGTTTGGGTTGAGTGTCAGGGTGCTGTGGGATACTCTTAAAACTCGCAGAAACCATTTTGTGTAGTTGAGAGGGTCTAGGAGCTGCACACAAATTTCCTGAAGTCTTAAAAAAAGGGTCTTATAGCTGCACCCTTGAGATGATCTTTACCTTAAAGGCCACTTGTTTTGAGCAAAACTACTTTGGACTGGAACACAATGGAGGAGCTATGGTTAAGAATCTTTAAATATGGCTAAATATCTTCACCCTTGTGATTGGAGAACTACCCAGGGTGTCATGGCTAAGGGACTTTAGAACAATTATTGCATGGCTGCCAGGGGGCCTGAGTCCTAGGGGATGGAGTGCTAAGGAGTATGATTGAAAGTTCTAAACTCTGGTATGATCCAGGAGTGTGGCTTCAAGAGTCTTATCCATTATTGGAGGCTGAGGAGAGAACATGGTAACAGGTCATTATGCTATTGGAATGCCAATGAAGTGGTATAGCTGGGGGTGGTTGGGTATCATCCATGTTCTTGGTGGTCTAATATGAGTGTGACTGGAGACTCAAGGTTCTGAGAGTAAAGAATTGCTTGGTCATAGCTGAAAGACCAGGCCCTGGGACTGGAGTGCTGGGGACAATGTCTTGCTACGGGGGCTCAAAGATGGGAAGACCAGGGACTAAAGCCTGAAAAAAAGCAATAAAGGTGGCTAGGGGATGATTCAGCAAAGGCAACAATATAGATGTTTGAGAGCTAGGAGGGGAGAAGAAAGGGAGCTGTCACAGAAGCCAAGGAAAAAGGAGAGTTGCAGATGAAAATGGACTACTAGAGGAAGCCATATCTTCTGGCAGAAACCTGAGGATTCCCTCCTTTCACCTAAAATCCCTGTATACAGTTCCTAGATTCTCTCCCTATACAAATGACCAGACTTGCCAATAAATGTAGGAGTGACTCAGTTCTTTTGTCTTCCAAGGAATTGAATTCTGGTAGAATTGTGGACATAGGAGTTCAAGATATTTGGACCACTCCTTATTCCCTATCTTTACAGATGAGTGAACGAGGTACACAGTCAAGGTTACAGATTTATAAAGAAGCGAAGTTTATTAGAACCAAAGGCCACAAAACATGAAGACTTAGTGTGAAGAAAGTAAACTAGGTCAAATGTCCTTTGATTGCTTACGGAAAGCATTCTTCTACTTCATTTCATGAAAGTGTAAAAATTTTGATTATTTAGTCCTTGCCACCAGCTTCACTTTCAAAGAGAGTGTAAGGGGTCAGAAGATTGTCCTGAATAGGCCTCAGAGGCAGGTTGGAGTGGTGGTTTGTGATGGACAGATTTCATCCTCCTGTGTCTATTGAGGTGAGACTTCTGGCTAAAGCCTTGCCCACACGTCTTGCAGACATAAGGCTTCTCCCCCTGGTGTGTCATCTGATGTAAGACGAGGTGTGACTTTTGGATAAAGCCTTGGCCACACTCTCTGCACACGCAAGTCTTCTCTCCTGAGTGTACCCATTTATGTGTGATTAAAGCTGACTTATTGCTAAAGCCTAGGCCACACTGCCTGCACATGTAAGGCTTCTCTCTCGAGTGTTTCCTCTTGTGCCTGATGAGACCGGCCTGGTGACTGAAGCCTCGTCCACACTCCCTGCACACATATGGCTTTTCCCCTGAGTGTGTCCTCTGGTGTGCAATGAGGTTTGACTTCTGGCTGAAGCCTCGCCCGCACTCCTCACACACCATAGGCTTTTCCCCTGAGTGTGTCCTCTGATGTCTGATGAGATTTGATTGCTGGCTGAAGCCTCGCCCACAATCCTTGCACACAATAGGCTTATCCCCTGAGTGTATGTTCTGGTGTCTGTTGAGGTGTGACTTCAGACTAAAGCCTCGCCCACACACTCCACACACATAAGGCTTCTCCCCAGTGTGTGTCCGCCTGTGTGAGATGAGGGTTGAATTCTGGCTAAAGCTGTGCCCACACACTCCACACACATAAGGCTTCTCCTTTGAGTGTGTCCTCTGGTGGTTGACAAGGGTCGTCCTCTGCCTAAAGCATCGCCCACACTCCTTGCAGGCATAAGGCTTCTCCCCCGAGTGTGTTCTCTGGTGTGAGATGAGGTTCGACCTATCACTGAAGCCTAGTCCACAATCACTGCACACGATGGTCTTCTCCTCTAAGTGTGTCCTCTGGTGTCTAACGACAGCTGACTTCTGGCTGAAGCCTTTCCCACACTCCCGGCACACATAGGGCTTCTCCCCCGAGTGTGTTCTCTGGTGTATGATGAGGTTTGACTTCTGACTAAAGCCTCGCCCACACTCACTGCACATATAAGGCTTTTCACCTGAGTGTGTCCTCTCGTGTATGATGAGTGTTGACTTCCGGTTAAATCCTCGTCCACATTCCCTGCACACAATAGGTTTCTCCCCTGAGTGTGCCTTCTGGTGTCTGGCAAGGCTTTTCTTTAGACTAAAGCCCTTCTCACACACCCTGCACACATAAGGCTTCTCCCCTGAGTGTATCCTCTGGTGACTAAGCAGGTTTGTCATCTTGCTGAAGCCTAGTCCACACTCTCCACAATTGACTGTTCCAAATCCTAAGACTTCTATCCTCTTCAACAATTTGTCTGTTTCCTCAGGGTTCCCCATCTGAGCTGGACTGGCCTCTATTTCCACCCCGCTGATGTCATTCTTAGAGCTGACCGGCTGTCTTTGGGGTAGCCTGGAGAATGCTCCTAAAGTCCTTTTCTTTGTCTTTCCAAACAAAGGTTTAGTGCCTTCTCTCTCTTGACCTTCTGCTTTATCACTCCAGGAACTTTGATCAGAGGCTTGCTGCCGCTTCTTCTGGGCCCCTGGGCACAGACCCCCTGGTGGGACATGACTTTCTGCACACAAGCAGGTGAAGATCCAGGGGGGATGATTACACAGCACGTGTTGCATGTGGACTTTCTGACTGGAGAAATCCGGAGGGCAGAAAGGACAGAGGTGGAGTTCTGGCTTTGGTTCTGCTGCAGAGAGAAAAGTCTGAGTCAGAACCAAGACTCAGTGGGGCAGCCCGAGCAATTCTGCCTAGTCTGATAGTGAAACTCGATTCCTTGTTCTTCAAAATGCTTAAAACTTAAGGGCTACCCAATCAAGATTCCTTTATATGATCTACTTTTCCAGCCATCACAACATCCCCCATCTTCCATTACAATCCAGAAAACCCACTCTTAAGATGTATTCTATGTATAAGACTATAAAAGCATCACATGCAGTTTTGGCTCTATAAATAGGGCCAAAATGCAACAGTCTCCTCCCACTACAACTATCTTCTAACTCACAACCTCCCACACTGGTATCAACCGTGTCCACAAGTATTTTCTTTGACTGAGAGATACTTAACCAGAGGACCCATGTGGAGATGTCATTATGTCTTTCCCTATTTCCTGTGAGGATAGGGATGGACAGAGAGAGCCGTCACCCAGACTGGAGAATCCCTAGTGGAGGAAGCAGGCTATGAGTGGTTAAAGAGGGGGCCGGCTCTGTGGCGTAGTGGTTAAGTGCGTGCACTCTGCTGCTGGTGGCCCGGGTTCGGATCCCGGGTGCGCACCGAGGTACCACTTGTCAAGCCATGCTGTGGTGGCGTCCCATATAAAGTGGAGGAAGATGGGCACAGACGTTAGCCCAGGACCAGTCTTCCTCAGCAAAAAGAGGAGGATTAGCACGGATGTTAGCTCAGGGCTGATCTTCCTCACAAAAAAAAAGAAAAAATGAGTAGTTAAAGAGATCATGTGTGAGAACCTCAATTAGAGTTTCCCCACTCATTAACGAATATTTATTAGAGGATTTCTTTGTGCCAGACTTTCTACAAGGAAGTAGGCTTTCAGCAACGGGCAACACAACCATAGTCTAGGCCTCTAGTGACTTAAAAGAAGCTCCCTCTTGGTGCCCCTGACCAATCCAAGCCCTATGAATTTCCCTAATTAATCTAAATAAAAATTTCCCCAGAAATCAGTGTAAAAGAAACATTTTCTTCTTATGGTATCTCTTGTGTAGAAGACGTCAACATTGAATGAATTGTTTCATCACAACTGGTTCTAGTCAGCTGGAGGCAATAAATGACCACACAATTTGAGAAACCAGGTACAGATCTTACTGGATCTACTTGAACACTCTTTCCTTGATCAATGAACTGAACTTTTAAAAACCAACGGTGTACACATTTACATTCCAGAATTATTCCATCCTATGTAGAATGCTACTGTATTTTGAGATAGGGCCTTTAAAGAGATAATTCAGGTTAAGAAAGGTCATAAGGGTGGGACTCTAATTCAATGTCACTGGTGTCCTTGTAAGAAGAGGAAGAGATAGCAGGGATGTGCACACACAGAGGAAAGGCCATGTGAGGACTTAGTGAGAAGGCAGCCATCTGCAACCCAAAAAGAGAGGCCTCCTGAGCAACCAAACTTGCTGACACCTTCATCATCCAAGAACTGTGAGGACTAAGAGCCTCCAGAAACATAAGAAAAGAAAGTTCTACTGTTTATGCCACCCAGTCCGTGGTGTTTTGTTTTGGAGCCCAAGCTGACTACAACAGACTTTCCTTCCTTTGCCCTGAACTTCTTTCCTATCACTGTACTCAAGGACCTACACAGCTGCCTCAAAGTCAGCCCCTAAGTAAGTCCATGAAACTGACCAGTTATTACAGCAAATGTGAAAGGGCCAAAGTCCCTATTAAAAGACAACAACACTTGGTTTGGCATAAAATGTAAAACTAGCTGCAAAGCATGCAAATCACATTATTTTTACGTAAAAAAATAAAAGGGGGAACGCAGCAATACCACAACAAAAAATACACAAGAAAGCGGGTGCTAAGACCAACAAGAAATAAAGAGAAAGTTAAAGGACTATCACATGGAACAAAGAGATTTCTAATGTTAAAAACTTCACTAATGAATGAGATAAAATTGCCACGAACCTTTATATCCCTAAGAGTATACTGAAGTGAAATATAAGGCAAAAACTTAGAAATATATGGAGGATTTGATATGAATTACAATGACATGGAGGAGCTTTATGACTCTTCCTAGTAGATGAAAAATAAGGATATATACAACTTGAAAAATACGAAAAATTTCTACTATATATGCTATCGTCCCTCAATTCTAAGAATTAATTATAAGGCTCTCTTTTAAACTTAATAAAACTGAGAGAAATAGAAAATTTCTTACACAGGAAAAGAAAGCATATACTTCTCTCTGTGCATGAAACATTTATAAAAATGTCAAAAGTATTTTAAAAATTAAAAAATACATACATAATTCCTTAAAGTTATCTATACCGTTATCATTTAAAAATAATGCCAAGTAGAAAGAAAAATTCCCAGAAATCCCTTTCCCCACTCTCTCTAATTCTATCCCCACCGAGATAACCACTGGTCATGGTAAATAACAATACAGACTTCTGTGTTCACATAAATATACTGATATATACTCTTTCACACACTTTTTTTTTTTTAAACAAAAAACTGAACTGGTAACTGTTCTGCAACTTTTTCATTTAATAATGTAGCCATTAAGTATCTGAGTTATTCTGTTAAGAAGGTAAAGGAAAATTTTCTCATCATTAATGAACAGATAGGAAATATCATCACAAAAACAGAAAATTATAATAAAAGTAAATGGAGATGAAAGAACTGAAAAAGACAATATCTGAAATGAAAAATTCACTGGCCAGGGCTTAACAGCATATTAGAGACGAAGATGAGACAGTAAACTTGAAGACAGATCAACAGAAATCATCCAATCTGAAGAACTGAGAGAAAAAAAATTAAAAATATGGACAGGCTCAATAATCTGTGGGACAACATAAAAAGGACTAATACATATGTAGTTGTAGTACCAGAAAGAGAGAGAGAAAATGAAGAAGAAAAACACATGTGAAGGAATAACGTCCAAAAATTCCCCAAATTTGGCTCTAGTCATAAATTTATAGATTCAAAAATTTCAGTGAACCCCAAGCAGGGAAAATACAAAGAAAAGCACACCTAAGCAGTCACATTGTAGTCAAACAGCTGAATACCAAAAATATATAGAAAACTTTGAAAGTAACCAGAGGTGGTCGAAAAAAAAAAGTAACAAAGTAAACAGGATAATAATTGTGGACAAGACAGCTGACTTCTCATCAGAAACAATGGAGGCAAAAACGGGAACAATATCTTTGAAGTGCCGAAAAAATAAACAAACCAATCTGGAATTCTATATCCAGTGAAAATATCCTTCAAGAATGAAGGTGAAATAAAGAACAGAAAACAAAACACAGAAAAACAAAATATAGGTCAATGTTTTTGTCAGAAAAAAAATATAAATGAATACACTGCCATGTGCACCACAAGAAATGCTAAACGAAGTCCTTCAGGCTGCAGGAAAATGCTACCAGGTGTAAACTCAGATCGCAGGAAAAAAATGAAAAGAACAGAAAATAGTAAATTATCTGAATGAGTATAAAAGAATATTTTTTCTCTTGATTAAAAAATACATATGAGTATTTAAAACAAATGTTTTAACATTGTATTAGGGAGTTTGGAATGTATGTGGTGTATGACAAATGACAACTATAGAATTGGGGGAAGGGGTAATTGGAACTGTGCAATCGCAGTGTTCTTACAATTTACATAAAGTGGTACCCAGAATAAGTAGAATAAGAAAAGTTAAGGCCTTGTATTGTAATCCCTTAGAGGGGTCAGCAAACTTCTTAAATGACCAGAGAGTGAACAGTTTAGACTCTGAGGGCTAAGAGGCAAAATTGAGAATTATATAGGTGCTTATATAACCATTTAAAATTTCACCCTCCTGGGTGAAATCCATTCTTATGTCACAGTTTTTAAAAATTCCATTTCAATTTCCCAATTGGCTTTTTAGCCTTTCTTCCTCCCTCATGGCTTATCTTTTTTCTTTATCTCACTTAGTTTTTTCCCACATTCTTACTTGATCTTTTTAAAAAATAGTAAAAAGAGAAAGAAGCCTATGAATGTGGGAGAGAACTGAGTGAGGTAGAGAGGGCAAACCCAGTGGAAGAAGGAGACAAGAGACCAGGAAAGCTCGAATGAGGATGAAGGCCTGGAAGGGAGGCCACGGCAGGTAATGCAAACAGCAGCCTGGGAAGCCAGGAGAAGGGCTTCCCTCCCCAACATCTGAGCAACGCCGCCTCCTCTCTCTCAAACCCCTGAGCTGCCTGCTGCTCTGTGCTCCATTTGCCCAGTGTCCCCACTCACCTGGACAGGTGGCTGGTGGGCATTTTGTCTCCTCTCTCCAGGTTTCCTTCCCTTGCTCCAGCTGGGTGATGAGTTTTGGTTTAGAAAATGGAATTCCTGCTCAAAAGAAAAGAAAACAAGGTGGCTGTAGGTTACAGGCTCAAGTGTCAAGTCCAGAACTCAGTGCCAAACTGGGTGGGGAACTTCAAAAAGTGGTAGGCAAGACCTGAGAACAGTGAGCTCTCAGCAATGGAAGGGATGAGTGGGGAAGGCAAGCTAGGATGAGAGCACACTGATTCTACTCCATGTTGGGTAGATAAACACCTCCTTCATTCAAAAGAAGGTAACTCAGGAAGAGACGTTATGCTTACCCAGAGAGCCTGGGAGAAAAGGTCTAGAAATGCAGAGTATCACACACAACACACACACACACAATTCAACTCTACCCAATACAACTCTACAAAATCAGGCCTTCCCTGGGGAAACAGAACAGAGTGTCTTTGCTTTTGAATCCAACTCAAAGGCAAAGTCAGAAAGCAAGATGGCTGCTTCAAGCATAGCCTAAAACGCCCAGCAGCAAGAATGTAGGTCCTAAGAGATGCCAGGCTTACCCAGCGAGACCAGGTTGCTGTAGTTCTCCAGCATCACCTCCCTGTACAGGGACCTCTGAGCAGGGCTCAGCAGCATCCACTCCTCCTGGGTGAAATCCACAGCCACATCTCTGAATGCCATGTGTGCCTGTAACACAAAACACAGCCCTGCTCAGCCAGCAGCCAGCCTTGCCTATGACTCAAGGTGAGGGGCAGGGAGAAGGCTGCCCTTGGGGGGGTAGGTGAGACATCTAGAGCTTGCCTTTGACTGGGACCCTGATGCCATGTGTTCCAAGACCTTCAAACCCCTGTTGCTATCTGGCCAACAGCACTTGTGAATATACACATTGGAGATCCTGACTGGGCTGTTTTGGGGTATACATGCAAAAAATGGAGTCCCTAACTTTTGCAAACTTTAAATCTAGGCTGAGGGAAGAGCAAACAATGTATAAAAATTAAAGAACAGTAAAGCAACAAACTTCTGAGTTTTAAGAATTTAAATGAATAGTCTGACCAAGTGTATTAGTGCTGAAGCATCTGAGTGACTGACATTCATACAATCACGGCAAAGATCAAACTACAGCTCAGTCCTTCCCCTAAATCCCACAATCCCTTTGGCCTTCCCAGGCCTGAGAGGCACAAGCGGGGAGTGGTGAAAAGCATGGACTTGAACTATACTTGGGTTTGGCGCCCACTTCTAGTGAACTAGTGCCTCAGTTTTCTCACCTGTGAAATGTGGACAACATTAAACTCTCTGCCACACACACTGTGGGTGCTCAGACTGCACCTTCTGGACACTCAATATACAATTCACTTCTACACTCCGTTCTCATTCCCCCACCCAATTTTACTCTTTTTATCTCAATACTATTTCAAAATGGAGGGCGTGCTGGAATATAGACATCATAAAAGGTTTTGTGATATAGGCCTGGGAACTTGGTCTTGAAGGAAGAGCAGGAATCAAGGGAAGAGGAAAGTGCTAGATACACCAGATGAGCCATGTGGGGAACAGAGAAGAGGACACTGTGAGCCACGGAAGAGAGGAAGCCTGCAATGTGGACATGAGGACCACCTGGGAGGAATAAAAGGCACCTAGTGGTAGAACACAGAATAGGTTGGGAGTAGTAGTCTGTAGCTTTTAAATTTGTATTGTAAAATACATATAACAAAAATTTTACTATTTTTACCATTTTAAGTGTACATTTCAGTAGCGTTAAGTAACTCACATTGTTGTACAACCATCACTACTATCCATCTCCAGAACTTACTTGTCATCCCATGCTGAAACTCTATAAACAGAGTTAGAGGGAGTTAAACTCCCTCCTCCCCACAAATCCTGCTAACCACCATATTACTTTCTGTCTTCATGTATGTGGCTATTCTATGTGTTGCAAATAAGTGGAATCATATAATATTTGTCCTTTTGTGTCTGGCTAATTTCATTTAGCATAATGTTTTCAAGAACACTGAAGGAACACAGGCTTCACCATGTAGAAGCCTGAACTCAGAATTTCCTTCCTTTTTATAGCTAAAAAATATTCAATGGTTATCTATAGACCATTCATCCATTGATGGACATTGGGTTTGTATCCACCTTTTAGCTATTGTGAATAATACTACCACACAAATTGCTTTCAATTCTTTTGGGTAGGCATTGCTGAATCAAATACTAATTCTATGTTCATTTTTTTCAGGAACCACTGAACTGCTCTCCACAGCGGTTGCACCATTTTATATTCCCACTAGCAATGTAAAAGGGTTCCAATTTCTCCACATCCTCGCCAACACTTGTTGCTTTCTGTTTTTTTGATAATAGCCATCCAAATAGGTGTAAACTGGTTTCTCATTGTGGTCTTGATATGCGTTTTCCTAATGATTAGTTTTCCTAATGATTAAAGATGGTGAGCATCTTTTCAGGGGCTTATTTACTATTTGTATGTCTTCTTTGCAAAAATGTCTGTTCAAGTCCTTTGCCCATTCTTGAATTGAGTTGTTTTTTTGCTGTTGTTGTTTTTGAGTTATAGGAGTTATTTATAAATTCTACATATTAATTACTTATCAAATATGTGATTTGCAAATATATTCTCTCTGATGTACAGAAGTTTTTAATTTTGATAATGTCCAATTTATCTATTTTTTTCTTTTGTTGCTGGGCTTTTGGTGTAATATCCAAGAAATCATCACTAAATCCAACTTGATGAAGCTTTTCCCTATGTTTTCTTCTAAGAGTTTTACAGTTTTAGGTCTTACCTGTTTAGGTCTTTGCTCCATTTTGTGAATTTTTGTATATAGTATTAGGTAAGGGCCCAACTACATTCTTTTGCATGTGGGTATACAGTTTTCCCAGCAGTATCTATTGAATAGACTGTCCTTTCCACATTGAATGGTTTTGGTACTCTTGTTGAAAATCATTTGACCATATATGTGAGGGTTTATTTCTGGGCTCTCAGTTCTACCCCATTACTCTGTAATTCTGTCTTTATGCCAATACCACAGAATTTGGATTACAGTAGCTTTGTAGTAAATTTTGAAATCAGACACATGAGTCCTACAATTTTGTTCTTCTTTTTCAAGATTGTTTTGGCTATTCCGTGTCCCTTGAGATTCTGTATGAATTTTAAGACAAATTTTTTTCTATTTCTACAAAAAAAAAGTCATTGGGATTTTGATAGGGATTACATTGAATCAGTTTGAGTACTATTGTCATCTTAACAATATTAAGTTTTCCAATCCATAAATACACCACGTCTTTTCATTTATTTCTGTCTTAATTCTTTCAGCAATGTTTTGCAGTTTTCAACATACAAGTCTTTCACCTCCTTGCTTAAGTTAATTCCTAAGGATTTTATTCTTTTTGATGCTATTGTAAGTGGAACTATTTCCTTAATTTCTTTTTCAGATTGTTCATTATTCCCATATAGAAATGCAACTGATTTTGGTGTGTTGATTTTGTATTCTGTTGCTTTGTTGAATTCGTATATTATAGTTTTAACAGGTTTTTGTGTGCGTGTCTGGAATCTTTTCTACATATAAGACCATGTCATCTGCAAACAGATAATTTGACTTCCTCCTTTCCAATTTAGATGCCTTTTGTTTCTTTTCCTTGCCTACTTGCTCTGGCTAGAACTTCCAATACTGTGTTCAACAGAAGTGGCAAAAGTGGGCATCCTTGTCTTATTCCCAGTCTTACAGGAGAAGCTTTCAGTCTTTTACTATGGAGTATGCTACCTATGAGTTTTTCATATACGGCCTTTACTATGTTGAGGTAATTTCCTTCTATTCCTAGTTTGTTGAGTGTTTTTATCATAAAAGGGTGCTGAATTTTGTCAAATACTTTTCTATATCAATTGAAATGATCATACTTTTTTCCCCTAATCTGTTAATGTGGTGTATCACAGGCATTGGTGTTTATATGTTGAACCATCCTTGAATCGCAGGAATAAATCCCACTCGGTCATAGTGTATAACTCTTTTAATATGCTGAATTCAGTTTGCTAGTATTGTGCTGAGGATTTTTACACCAATGTTCATAAGACATATTGGTCTGTAGTTTTCTTTAGTGTTTCTGTCTGGCTTTGCTATCAAGTTAATGCTTGCCTCATAGAATGAGTTAGGTAGTGTTCCCTTTTCAATTTTTTTTGAAAAGTTCAAGAATTGGTATTAGTCCTTCTTTAAACGTATGGCAGAATTCACCAGTGAGGCTATCAGGTCCAGGGCTCTTCTTCATCAGGAGGTTTTTAATTACTGATTCAACCTCCTTACCAGTCTCTTCAGAATTTCTATTTCTCGTGATTCTGTCTTCATAGGTTTTGTGTTTCTAAGAAGTTTTCTATTTCATCTAGGTCAACCAGTTTGTTGGCATACAATTGTTCATAACACTCTCTTATAATCCTTTTTATATCTGTAGAATCAGTAATAATGTCCCCATTTTTATTTCTGATTTTAGTAATTTGAGTCTTCTTGTTTCCTTAGTCAAAGTTGCAAAAGTTTTGTAGATTTTGGTAATCTTTTTGAAGAACCAACTTTTGGTTTTGTTGATTTTCTCTATTATTTTTCTATCCTCTATTTAACTCTGCTATAATCTTTATTATTTCCTTCCTTCTGCTAGCTTTAGGTTTAGTCTGTTCTTCTAGTTCCTTAAGTTGCAAAATTAGATTGGTGCCTGGAGATCTTTCTTCTCTTTTAGTATAAGTGTTTACAGCTATAAATTTCCTTCTCAGCACTTCTTTTGCTGCATCTCATAAGTTTTAGTATGTTGTATTTTGTTTTCATTTGTCTATAAGTATTTTCTAATTTCCCTTGTGATTTCTTCTTTGATCTGTTGATTGTTAAACGATTGTTTAATTTCTACATATTTGTGAACTTTTCCGTTTTCCTTCTGTTACTGGTTTCTAACTTCATCCCATTGTAGTCAGAGAAGATATTTTGTATATCTGTTTTTAAATCTATTGAGACTTAATTAGTAGCCTAACATATGGTCTATCCTGGACAATGTCCCATGTGCACTTGAGAAGAATGTATATTCTGTTTTTGTTGGGTGGAACATTCTGTATATGTCTGTCAGATCAAGTGGGTTTATTGTGTTCTTAAAGTCCTCTTTCCCTGATTATCTTCTGTCTGGTTGTTCTATCCATTACCGAGGGTAGGATATTGAAGTCTCCACCTATTATTGTAGAACTGTCTATATCTCCTTCAATTATGTCAATTTTTGCTTCATATACTTTTAGGGTCCATTATTAGATATGTAAGCATGAATAATTTGTATATCTTCTTGTTGTACTGAACCTTTTATTAATACATAATGTTTTCCTTGTCTCTTGTAATCTTTTTTGAATTAAAGTCTATTTTGTCTAATATTAGTATAGCCACCCCCACTCTCTTTTGGTTATTTGCAAGGAATATCTTTTTCCATCCTTTTGCTTTCAACCTATTTATGTCTTTGGATCTTAAGTGTGTCTCTTATAAGATAGTATATAGTTGGATCATGTTTTTTGTTGTTGTTGTTATCCATTATGCCAAATTCTGTCTTTTGATTGGAGAGTTTAATCCATTTACATATCAGGTAATTTCCAATAAGGAAGGACTTATTTCTGCCAATTTGGTATAAGTTTTGTATATGCCTTATAGCTTTTTTGTCCTTTATTTCCTATATTACTGTCTTCATTTGTATTTAGTTGATTTTAGTACAACTTTTAAATTCTCTTCTCATTTCCTTTTGCATATATTCTATATCCATATTCTTTGTGGTTACCATGGGGATTAAATTTCATATCCTAAAGTTATAACACTCTAAATTGAATTTATATCAGCTTTACTTCAATAGCATACAAAACTTTTCTCCTTTACAGCTCCATCCTCTCCTCCTGTCAGTTTCTGAAGTCACAAAATTACATCTTTATGTACTAAGTCCAAAACTATAGACTAATTGTTTTTTTAATGCATTAGTCTCTTAAATCACGCAGAAAACAAAGAGTGGAGTTACAAACCAACGTGACAATAACACTAGCTTATATAACTACCCTTTTATTTACCTTTACTGGAGAACTTTATTTCTTAAAACAGTTTCAAATAACTATCTAGTGTCCTTTCATCTCTATGTGAAAGACTTCCATTAGCATTTCTTGCAAGGCAGGTCTAGTGATAATGAACCTTTTGTTTTTCTAGTATGTCTTAATTTCTCCCTTACTTTTGAAGGACAGTTTTGCTGGATATAGTATTCTTGGTGGACAGTTTTTTTCTTTCAGTGCTTTGAATATATCAATCCATTACCTTCTGGCCTCCAAAGTTTCTGATTAGAAATTTGCTGATAATATTAGAGGACCCTTTATATTAAAGAAGCTTCTGTCTTGCTGCTTTCAAGATTCTCTGCTGCCTCTGGCTTTCGAGAGTTTAATTATAATGTACTTGGTTTCTTTGAGAGTTTATCCTACTTGGAGTTTGTTGAGCTTCTTGGTTCCTTCTCATGTTTTCTATCTCTTTATTGATATTTTCCTTTTGTTCTTACATTGTTTTCTTGACTTTGTTCATGTCTTCTGTTAGCTCTGACAATCTTTAAGACTGCTGTTTTAAAGTCTTTGCCTAGTAAGTCCACCATCTGGCCTTTACCTGGAATGCTTTGTATTTATTTTTTTCCTTTGAATGGGATATACGGTCCTGTTTCTTTGTATGCTTTATGATTTTTTTTCATTGAACACAGGATATCTGAATCCTATAGTATGGCAACTCTGGAACTCAGATTCCTCAAGATTTGCTGTTTTTTTGTTTTCGGTTTTTATTGTTGTAGGGTGTGTCTGTGCTGGGGTTTAACCTGAGGTGTAAACTGAAGATTTTCTCAGTTCTTTTCTAATCCTGTGCCTTTCCAGGGGCATGAGTGGTAATTTTCTAAATTGACCAAGTCATGAGTCGAACAGGCTGCAGGTAAGACAAGTCAAGTCATACTTCCAGGCCTAGAGCAGGACTCTGCCAGGTACCAAGGTAGTCAGGACAAGAAAAAAGAATGTGCCCATCCTGCGACAGCCAGTGTGGAAATGCAGGAAACACTTGCCAATACCCTGGCTTTCTGGGACCCTGTGGCCATTTGTCCTGGTATCCCTAAATAAGGATGATATTTCACAAGGCAGATCTGAGTAAGGAAAACAAAAATGAGAGGGTGTCAGCTGGAAATGCTCTCCCCATGAGTGAGGCATGGCTTGCTCTCCAACCCCACAACTGGGGGAGGGGGAGGGGTCATGATGGGAAGTGTAACAGTCTGGTTCTTTACCAGGGCCCTGAAAAAAGGTCCAGAGAGCCAGGCCTTCAGCAAGTTTAGTCTCAAACTCTCCTGATCCCAACCAACAAAATGTAGAAGGACATTTCTGAGGCCGTCTACTTGACAGTAGATGGTATTAATGCATCATTATTAATTTGAGGGATTGTGAAAATGAAATTGTGGTTGTTTTTCAAAGAAATATATATTGAAGTATTTATGGATGAAAATGATTTATGAGCTTGCTTTAAAAACATTTCAGAAAAAACTGGACCAAAATAAAACCCCAAGATTGCTATACGGTGACGACAGTTAAAGCTGGGGTTTTATTATACTCTCCTTGCTTCTTTTGAACATGTTTGAAATTTTTCCATTAAGAACAAATTATTTAAAAATTCTTAAACATCATCAAAAAAACAGATGCAACAAATATGGCAAAATGTAAAGATGTGTTACATCACAACGATGCACATAAGGATGTTCATCATGCTATTGTCTCCTTTATTTTTGAGATTTTTCATTAAAAAAGTTAAAGGTATACAATTTGTAATTGGGTAGCCAAGACAGAGAAAACATTGTGTTTTAAACAAAACCAGTGAAACGTAAAGCAATAATGAAGGACAAAAACTGCCCAGAACAATGAATTATCAATTTTAAAATAACAAATTATGACAACTCAGATCAAATGAATAATTATTATGATTTGGATGAAGTGGTCAGGAAAAAAATTAAATAAAACTACAAATCCGTCATAAGGGAAGCCAAAAGATATTTTTAAACAAATTTATTTTTGTGGTTTAATTTCATTATATTTAACTATACATGTAATTAAGATGTTTGTTAGTGTTAGAAAGAATCCACAGCAGTCTGAAGGTTATAAAGTAAAAAGTTTAGTTCTCTTTCTGTACTCTGTCCCAGACCCACATCCTTCCCCAAGGTAACTGCTATTAACTGTTCAGTGAGTAGTACTCTTTGATTTATATATTTATCTCTTCATTTTCATTTATATTTGTGTACATGAGCAACCAATGCTATTTTCCCATAAATAAAAGTCACCTGCATTGTTCTTCAACTTGTTTTCATTTAATATTTTGGGGCTATTTGTACACCAGTACTGATAGACCTAACTCCATTCTTTTTAATAATTGTACTATTTCCATCAGCAGACCACATTTTCTTTAACAAAGTATTCCTCTGTCAATTGACAGTGAGACTGTAGTGTTTGTCTATCACCAACAAGGTTACAAAGATTACCTTTGGCAGTATTTTTACATGAGTGATAAAGGAGTAGAATTACTGGGCTGATTATTGAATACACGTTTACACTGCCAAAATGCCCTCCAAAGGCACACCAATTCATACTCTCAACAACCACATATGAGAGTGCCCCTTTCCACATTTTGATAATACTTGCTTCCATCAATTTTTTTGAATTACCAATGTACTGGATTAAAAAAAAAAAAACCCCAACTCACTGTTTTCACTTGGCTTCAACTCCAGAAAGTAAGAAAAAAACAAAAACAGAAACTGAGAAAAACAGAAGAAAATGTTTTTAAAAAGAACGAGAATTAGTAAATTAAAAACCAGTACCATTAGATTCTGATACTGATAGACTAGCTTTTATCAAACTAACCCTCTTACTAATAACTATAAACTCTCATCAAAATATAAAAAGCAACTATTTTAAGACAAAAGCAACCAAAAGCATTCAGAAGCGCAAGGGGATATGACCCTCGAAAGAAGGGACGCACATCGAGTGAGACCTATATTTAACCAGCTTTTCATCTGAGGGCGCTCCCTAGTCCATGTGACACCCGAGGAACAGATCAACCTGTGACTTCCAGACTTCCTAGAAACTATATGGCAAAATCTGAGAAAAGGGGGAACAACAAAGGATGAAGCCCCAAATCTACATATCTACATATAAGCTTCTCCTAAAATCTTAGGTTGAATACTGAAATATGGAATCATGAGGCAAGACAGCAAGGAGCTCAAATAGATAATAAGAGCTGGAAGGTTGAATGAGCCATGCTGAGATTTCAGCTACTGTTCACCTCAGCAGCGATCAAGTTTAGAGTCTGAGTCCAATCAAGAGAAGATTGCTAAATACCGTAATTAAGCTTCCATTGAAACATAAGTAAACTACAAAACATACATCCTTTCAGCATAACTAGACAGGGAATGTCCTCAATTCAAGTGACCTGTAAATATCTATTTTTAAAAAACCAAAAAGCAAAAAACACTAAACCAGTGAGCTATCTCATATAGACCCTACCTTATAGGCCACTGGGGAGTACAAGAGCAGCTGGGGGCGGGGGGCAGGAAACTACATGTAAGAGAGAAGAGAGGCATTAACAGCAGATTTAAAGTTGGTTGAAAACAACCATCAGAAAAGAAAGGCCACAGTATGTGAGAAAATACTAAAAAAGGGTCCTCCTAAGTCAGAGCACTTACTAGGAAAGGGACTTAAAAGTGTAGGCAGAATGAGAATAGGAAGTCTTGGAAAGATAAAGCCCTGCGAAAAAGGGGATTACAAGCAAGGAAAAGGCATCCCTCAGAAAATGCAAGGTAAAAGGAGAAATTCAGAGTCGTGTACAACAGAAGAGAAAAAAAAATGAAAATATGCACAACCTCCCACTCTCTTGCAATCCAGTAAAGAAACCATACTAGCACTGACAGAAGAATTTTCCTGAACTAGAAAATTTCAAAAACACTAGAACCTGACAGGTGTGTGCAATCTTCATCTACAGAAAACCAAAGCAAAAAATGATAATCCAAAATTCAGCTAAAGAAAATTCCACCAAAGAAAAAAAAAGGGACACAGAAGAAGCCATAACAAAATACTCCAAGCTGAATTAAATATCCTCAAACAAACATTTGGGGATATAAAAAATCACTTTGATTCAAAAACTCAAATTTGTAACTATGTGAGGTGATGGATGTTAACTAAACTTACTGTGGTGATCATTTCACAGTATATACTTATGTCAAGTCATTATGTTGCACACATTAAACTAATACAACGTTATACGTCAATTATATCTCAATGAAACTAGAAAAAAATTCAAAAGCCAAGAACAGAAATGAACAAAAAAATGAAGAAACGAAATGAGAGTTGACTGAACTTCAGAAAGAAACAAAAGACACAATATTATATGAGAAATGAAGACCAAGGAAGAGCAGATTGAAATGAAAACGATGGGCACTGAAGAATATCAAGAACTCCACTTAAGAGAATAAAAATGAAAGAAAGAAAGAAAAAGGGCCCTTCCTGTAAGCGGCCTGCGCTGATCTGTGAAAATGGTTCACTACTTACTTGATCCAGAAAGCCCTACAAAATCATGCAAATCAAGAGGTTCAAATCTTTGTGTTCACTTTAAGAACACTTGTGAAACTTCCTAGGCCATCAAGGGCAGGCATATCCAAAAAGCCACCAAGTACCCGAAGGATGTCACTGTACAGAAACAGTGTGTGCCATTCCATTGTTACGAAGGTGGAGCTGGTAGGTGTGCCCAGGCCAAACAGTGGGGCTGGGCACAGGGTTGGTGGCCCAAAAAGAGTGCTGAAATTTTTACCGCACATGCTTGAAAATGCAGAGAGTAATGCTGAACCTAAGGGTTTAGATGTAGATTCTCTGGTCATTGAGCACATCCAGGTGAACAAAGCCCCCAAGATGCGGCACAGAATTACAGAGCTCCTGGGTGGATTAACCCCTATATGAGCTCTCTCTGCCACACTGAGATGATCCTTGCTGAAAAAGAGCTGATTGTTCCTAAACCAGAAGAGGAGGTTGCACAGAAGAAAAAGATATCCTTGAAGAAACAAAAACTTATGGCCCAGGAATAAATTCAGCATAAAATAAATGCAAATAAAAGTAAAAGCAGAAAAGAAAGAAAAAGGGTCAGAAAAAAAGTGGTTGAAAAGGAAAACAGGCAAAGAAGGAATATCATTTGTATAACTGCAGCTCCTGCAGAAGAAAAACAAAAAAAGGGAAGAGAACTAATATTTAAAACTATAATCCAAGAAAACTTTTCAAAAAGAGACAACTTGAATTTAAATATGAAAGAGCCTACAGAGTACCAGAGTACCAGGTGACTCACAACCACCAACTTTAAGATATCTACTAGAAAAACTATCAGGCTTTGAAGAATAACAACAAAAATCCTAAGTGACTCTAGGCAAAAAATATATCAGACATCCATCAGACTTATCAAAATTATCATTCAACCCTTGTGCATTGCTGGTGGGAATGTACAACAGTGTAGCCACTGTGGAAAACAGTATCGTGGTTCCTCAAAAAATTAACAATATAATTATCATATGATCTACCAATTCCACTTCTGGGTATTCCCCCAAAAGAACTGAAAGCAGGGACTTGAACAGATATTTGTACACCTATGTTCATAGCAGCATTATTCACAATCGCCAAAATGTGGAAGCAACCCAAGTGTCCACTGACAGATGAATGGATAAACAAAATGCAGTATATACATACAATGGGATGTTATTCAGCCCTAAAAAGGAAATTCTGACACATGCTACAACACGGATAAACCTTGAAGACATTATGCTAAGTGAAATAAACCAGACACAAAAGGATAAATATTGTATGGTTCTACTTATATGAAGTATCTAGAGTAATCAAATTCATACAGACAGAAAGTAGAATGATGGTTGAGAGGGTCTGGGGGGAAGGAGAAATAGGAAGTTATTATTTAATAGGTACAGAGTTTCAATTTTTTTTTTAAATTTTATTTATTTATTTATTTTTTCCCCCCAAAGCCCCAGTAGATAGTCGTATGTCATAGCTGCACATCCTTCTAGTTGCTGCATGCGGGACACGGCCTCAGCATGGCCGGAGAAGCGGTGCGTCGGTGCATGCCCGGGGTCCGGACCCGGGCCAGCAGCAGCAGAGCGCACGCACCTAACCACCAAGCCACGGGGCCGGCCCCTAGAGCTTCAATTTGAAACGATAAAAAAAAGTTCCGGAGATGGAGAGTGGGGATGGTTGCACAACAATGTGAATGTACTTAATGCTACTGAACTATACACTTAAAAACGGTTAAAATGATAAATTTTGTTATATTTTACCACATTAAATAAAATGCATGGCAAAAAAAATCATCATTCAAAGCAAGGCAGCAATGAAGCCACATTTACAAGAAACTTAAGGAAAGATATTATGAACTAAAGACTTTATTTCCATCCAAGGGATTAGTCAAGTAAGAAGACTTTAGAAAAACAGTTTTATACATGCAAGAGCTTAGAGAACTCTACAGCCAGGAGTTCTTTGTGAGGAACCTACTAGAAGATGAATATTAAACATGGTAAGACATCACAGGGGAAACTTCAGGTAAAAGACTGAAGGTGAGCATTTATATATGTAATTGTAGATCTAGCACTAAACAGTGGGGAAGAGAGAGGAAGAAAAATATATCCTAATGACATATGGCTGTCCTGATAAAGCAGAAATGCCACTAAAATGGAAAAAGAGGAAAGTAGAAAAAGTTCACTGAATGTTGTACAGTCAACAGGTGAGAGTTAAAGGGAAAACACAAAGTGAAATTATAGAATTTCTAAAAAATCATAATGAAAACACTATACATGTATGGCATTTATTTAAAATAGTGAGGCGAGGAAAAATTTATAGCCTTAAACACTTTAATAAAGATAAAAGAAGAAACTAATGAACAGAAAAAGTCAATTTATTAAGTCAAATCCTGATTTCTTTAAAAAAAAAAATCAATGAAATAAACATGGCTAACAATCAAGAACAGAAAGCATAAATATTCAAAATAAGAAATGACATAGGGAAAATAACTATTGAATCACCAAAACACATTTTTAAAAAGTCATATAAGACTATTTTGCAGACCCCTATGCAAATAAGTTTGCATACCTAGATGAAGTGAATAACTTCTAAGGAAAGATAATTTACCAAAATTGACCCTAGACAGTCATAAGGGAATTCTACCAAACTTTAAACCAGATAGTCCCAATGCTCCAAATACTGTCCCAGAATATTGAAATACGAAGGAAAATGTCCTGATTCTTTTTATAAAGCAACTATAATATTGACACCTAAACTTGATGACAGTTCAAAAAACAGAAAATTATAGAGCAATATCACGAATATTAAAGCAAAATTCTAAATAAAATATTAGCTAAGAAATTCTAACACCACAATAAAATAATATTTTACCATGACAAAGTGGGATTTACCCAGAAATACAAGATTAGTTCAATATTAGGAAATCTATTACTATAATACACCATATTAATGAACAGATCTAAGGCAAAAAATCATGATTGCTTTTATACATGCTGAAATATTATTTAACAAAACTCAACACCCATTCCTCACTTAAATAAACTCAATATAAGATTGATAGATTTTTTAAACGTTTTATTTTGAACTAATTTTAGACTTATAGAGAAGTTGCAAAAATATCAATTCCCATATAACCTTCACCCAGCTTTCTCTAATGTTAACAACTTAGAAAACCATAGTACAATGATCAAAACCAGGAAATTAACATTGACCCAATATTATTAACTAAATTATAGCCTTTAACCAAATTTCACCAGTTTTTCCACTAATGTCTCTTTTCTGGTCCAGGATTCAACTGAGGTTCCCACATTGCACTTAGTTGTCATGTATCTTTAATCTCCTCCAAGCTGTGACAGTTTCTCTGTCTTTTTTTCATTTACAAACTTGAAACTTTTGAAGAATATCCCTCAATTTTGGTTTATCTGATTTTTTTTTTATGATTAGAATGAGGTTAGTTCATTTTTGGCTATAATACCTTAGAAGTGATGTTATGTCCTTTTCAGTGCACCATATCAAGAGGTTCATGATACTGATACATCTCATTACTGGTGACATTAACCTTGATTTTGACCACTTGGTTACAGTGTGTCTGCTGCAAAGTCACTGTTTCTCCCTTTATAATTAATAAATATCTTTAGAGAGATACTTTGAGATTATACAAATACCTTGTTTCTCTTCAAACTTGCACCCACTGATTTTAGCAAACATTTGTGGGACCTGTTTGCAACAGTTATTACTGTGGTGTTTACCAAGTGATGATGTTCTATTTCCCTCTTTCATTCTAAATTCATTAATTGGAATTATTCTGTAGGCAGGAGCTGTCCCTTCTCCCCCATTTATTTATTTATCCAAGCATTTATTGATTTATATCAGTATGGATTCATATTCTGTCCTATGGATTATAATAGGATATCATAACTATTTTGCTGCTCAAATTATTCCAGTTTCAAACATTGGGAGCTCCTTCAGGCTGGCCTTGTTCCTGCTTTAACCAATAAATGTGGCACAAGTGACACCGTGCCAGTTACAAGCTTAAGTCTTAAGAAGGCTAGACAGCTTCTGCTCTTGGGAGGCCACAGATACCATGTAAGAACTTCAACTCCCCTGCCGGTGAGACCATGCAGCGGCAGAGGCCCTGACACTACATGGAGAGAGGGTGAGGCCCAGCTGTTCCCAGCCCTCCAGCCAATTAACCAAAGCACCAAATATGTGAGGGAACCATCCTGGATGTTCCAATCCAAAAGAGTCCCTAAGCGACTGTGGCCACAGCCAGATCTATAAGTCACATAGAGCAGAAGAACTGCCCAGCGGATCCTGGTAAACGTAAGGAACTGTTTTGGGGTGGTTTGCTGCACAGCAATCAATAATCAGGACGCTTCCAGACATGCTGTGCCTTCTCTCTCCTCAGCTTTCTAATGAAGCATCTTCCTGATCATCCATATGCACCCTGACTACTTCCCTACCTGCCATATCAAACCAATTACCCAGGCCGACTGATTCCACTTCTGAGAATTCCCTCAATTGCCCCCCACCCCTACACCAGCTGGGGGAGGAGGACAGTGGTGACAGTCCCTCCTGACGGTCTCTGCAGACCATCTCCCAACATCCCAGGCAGCCTCATCCATTCCTCCCAGAACTAGCTCTACATACACATGGTTCGATTATTCACTCTTTAAATATTTATTAAGCTTCTACAGTGTGACAGGCACTATTTTAGACCCTGGGGATACAGCAGTGAACAAAGACAAAAACATCTGCCCTCACTGACATGAAAATCTAGAGGAGGAACATGGACATATTAAATTAATAAAGCACACAGTACATCAGAAAGTTATGAGTGACATGAAAAATAAAGCAAAGAAGCAGAAAAGAAGTAACAGAAGTGGGGTGGGGCTCTGGAATTTTAAATAGCGACTAGGGAAGGCCTCTCTGAGAAGGTGATTGAGTAGTGGTCTGAAGGCTATGAGGGAGAGAGCCAAGTGGATAGCCTTGAAAAGAGCACTACAGGCAAGAGAACAGCCAGTGCAAAGGCCCTGACGCAAGAGTCAGCCTGGTATGGTCAAGGCACACAGACAGTTCTCTGTGGCTGCTGTGCCATGACTGAGATCGACCGGTGGAGACGAGGTTCAAGTGTAAATGTAGGGGGAGATCGTACTCAGATGGTAGGATACTGGTTTTGACTTTGAAATGAGAAGCCACTGGAAGGTTTTGAGCAAATGCATGACATGATTTGACTGACATTTTAAAAGATCCCTCTGGTTGCCGTCCTGATTAATATAGCTTAGGGGGACAGGGAAGAAGCAAAGAGATCACTCAAGGGCTATGATCATCCAGGTGAGATGGTGGCCTGGACCGTGGTGGAAGCAGCGGAGGTTGAAGACTGTTGGAGTCCAGATTTGCTTATTGGGGATAGAGTATAAGAGCAAGAAAGGAGTCGAGGATGCCTCCAAGGTTTTGAGCCTGAGCAATCCGGAGGAAGGAGTTGCCATGTCTCTGCTCCCTTTTAAAGCTAAACTCCTGAAAGAATTGTCTGTACCCCACTGGGTGGAGCATGTTTGGGGGAGTTGATCAGAGTTTGTTGTTGGACACATTAGGTTTGGGATGCCCATGAGATATCCAAGTGGAGATGTGAAGTAGACAGTAGGAGACTGGAATCTGGAGATGAAGGCACAGGTCTAAGCTGAACCTCAGAGAGATGGCACTTAAGGCCTTGAGAGCGGATGGGGCCACCAAGGAGAGAGTGTGGCTGGAGAAAATGAGAGGTCTAAGAACGGAACCCGGGCCTTCCACAGTGGGGGTTTGGGAGAAGACAAGCTGGCAGAGGAGGCGGAAGAGTATGCGCTAGGAAGAAAACCAGGGATAACCACGTGAAAGGATATTTTAAAAAGAAGGAAGTATACAACTACGTAAAATGTTGCTGAGAACTGAATATGGAATTTAGCCACAGGGAGATCACTGGTGACCTCGACAAGAATATTTTTAGTAGGTTGAGCTGAAAATACTCACTGGAATGTTTAAAAGACAATGGAAGGATATTAATGGAGACAGCAAGTACAGACAATTCTTTCAAGGAGTTTAGCTCCTTGAAAGGGGAGAAAAGACACAGGCAGTAGCTGGAGGGGGAAATCATGTACTGCTCTGCTCAAAACCCTTTACTGAGGCCCTCCTGCCCTCAGATCAAGTCCGCACTCACTAACTTGTTATTTAGGGCTCACTCCAATAATGCCCAAACCACACCTTTCCACTCAGACTGCCCATGTGAACTCCCCTCCCAGCCAGCAAGGACGACTCATGTCTTCACACAGCATCACCCACTCAGTCTCACCAGCTGTCAGTACTGTATCAGTGACCCAAGAAGAGCAAGAGGAAGTGCCTGACCCTCAACGAACCGCCTCCAGTCCAGTGGGACAGTCAGACAGACAGTCATGATGCAGCCTGAGAGCCCTAGAGTCCTGATGTGTCAAGCGTTCTGCCGCTGACGGAGAGACTGGCAATACTGCATGGGGAAACCCAGGAACGCACTACAGGGGGATCACATCTGAGCTGAATCAACAGGAGTTTATACCGAAGGAGAGAGGTGTGGAGAAATAAAAGAGCGTAGAATGAAATATATTTCCATGCAGCTGTAAAACAGGGTGTGAGACAGGTGGGTGGTAGAGGAGGAGGCTAAAAAGGTGACTTGGAGAAGTTGGAAACAATAATAATCCTAGCTAACAATTATTTAGTACTTACTATGACCAGGTGCTCTAACCTCATCACAAGTGTTATCACACCCAACATCCCTGTGAGGTGGACACCATTGTGATCCCCGCTTTACAGAGGAGGAAAGGAAGGCTCAGAGAGGTAAAGTAACATGCTCATAGCCACAGAGCAGGAATATGGTGAAGCTGAGATCTGAACCTGGGCAGTCTAACTTTATAGAGTCTGGACAGAAGCAAACAGTTAGAAAGATCCCTAATTTCTAACCTCTTTCTAGCAGGTTGAATGGCAAGATAAGTATTTATATCTCAGGAACCCAACTCAAGAGGCATGGGAAAAGGGAATAAAAAAGTGGAGAAGAGACAGGAAGCTAGGGTGGTGCAGGAGTGGAAACAAACGGAAGGAGAAGGAATCAAGGGATGTAGCACAGTTGGAACTGAGGGAACGCAACAGCCAACCAAATGGGAGGTAAGTTTGGAAACAACAAAGAGGCAAGGAGAACTCCAGAGGCCCAGCTTGGTCCATGGGTGGAAGTGGCAGCTGTTAACCTAGATCAGCAAGGTCAGAAGAAATGGGAGGAGGGAGAGGCAGAGACAGGGAAAACCACCACGCTGAATTCCAGATACATCTCCCTCTCCTACCTTCGCCCAGGGCTGTTCTGAGGGAAAGGGAAAAAAAGAGAGAGAGATTTTTTTAAACAATTGGGTAAGGAAATATTAATTTTGTTGGCTGTAACAATGAAAGTGTAAGGTTATGTTAAAACAAGAAGTCCTTATGTGTTAGAGATGCTTACTGAGTATTTGCAGGTAAAATGATATGATGAGGATTTGCCGCAAACTACTCCAGCAGGGAAAAGAGAAAGTGAGGGCACTGGACGGAACAAGAACAGAATGTTGATAACTTCACAGCACGCAAGCCCTGGGAGTGAGCAGTCTGAGCAAACGCTTGAGAGAAGGGATGCTGGCGCGAGGATGGAGGGGTGATGAACGAGGACACCAGGTCTAAAGAATAGTGCCTGTGAAAACCGTCACCCTTACAACAGGCTGTCTCCTGGGGAAACCAGCTGGGGCTCGGATCCCCAGATAGGACACCGTAGGGCACAAGATGTCAAAGCTGATCAAAGGAAATCAACCCACAGTTTGGCATGCAAAAAGTAAGCGGTCTCCCCCTGAAGCTGGGCTGTCAGGAGCCCAGGAGTTCTCTCTTTGCCCACCAGGCAGTCCTCTGTGGGCAGGCAGGAGCGGCAGGGGACAAAACAAGAACAAAAAGGTACAGGAGAGTTCCTGGAAACCCTCAAGCTCCAGCAGGGCAGGGCCTCCTCTTCCTTAAAGGCATCAGGAATGGACCTGACACAGAAGAAAAAATTGTGGGCAACTTGCTGGGAGCAGAGCTGGGATGTGGGCTGTGAGCACAGCCTGCCCTGACATGCTGCTAACACTGAGCAGGAGCTGATCCTCTCTCACCTTTGTTCTTAACAAGAAAAGTTAATACTTACCGGCTCTTAGTATATACCAGAGACTATTCCAGGCACCATATGAGTTTTACCTCATTCTGTCCTCACAACAACCCAATGAGGATACCATTCATCATCTCCAATTTACAGAGGAGAAAACTGAGGCACAGTGAGGTCAGTCTCTTGCCCAACGTGACCCAGCTATAAAGTGACAGAGCCTGAAAGAAATCTGGCTGTAGGGCCACATTCTTAACCAGTAAGAGCAGGGATGGCAAACCTCTGTGGGCTGTAAGGATTCGCAGTATATTCATTACAAGAAGAATCAAGATTGGTCACAAGGTGATAAGCACTGAATCTGGGTGATGGGTCTATGGAGTTCTATCTACTTCTGACTGTTTGAAATTTCTCTGTAATAAAAAGTTAAAATGGAACTAAAATTCCAAAGCCTGGCCACACCAGACATGTGGGAATCCATGATTCCTGTGGTCAATGACGGTCCCTGAGATCTCTGAAAAACTTGTCTAGTGGACCCCAGCCGGACCTCTTCTTCCAAGGCCGGAACCCAGAGGCGACCAGCCAAACTGAGACCCTAAAACCGCACCAAAATGGCCACTCCACACCCAGTCCAACCCCGGCACATCTGGCCAAGCCAGCCCCCCCGGCGCCCCGCCTCAGCAAAGCTGAGGGGTAGCTGGGCCCGAAATAAGACGACCAGCCCTCACCCACCAAAATCCGGACACACGGCCCCAAGGGCAGCCCCCACATTACCACCTGGGAAAAGTCAGGCCCCCAAAAGCCTACTTATTCAACCCCCCCAAAACTCGGGGACTTGTGACATGAGCGACCCCGTCTCCCAATACCGCTATTTCGGCCAAGGCCGAACGTGTCCCCACCTACAGGAACCCTAGGACGAAAGGCCGGAGCCCAGCACCCGTCACTGATCACTGGGCTTCACAGCTGAGCTTCACCCACGTTCCTCGGAGATGCGCGCCCACACTCCCAAAATAAGACGTCCGAGAGAGCACGGCCTGAGCCACGACAGCGCGTCCCCACCACTACCTCCTCTCCCCGCCGTCTGCACCCTCCCCGACCTCAGCCCATAGACCAGCTTTTCAGAACCTACCTTTCCCCGCAGAGAAGGGCACCGTCGCGGCAAGGGTGTCGCGGGAGCCTCACTCACCAGCGCCACCAAAGAACAAGGGGTCACTCCAGCCGCCAGGTGGGTATCTGCTCCAGCTGGGAGCCAGGACTACACCACCCAGAATCCTCGGCAAGGCGTCGGGACCACACCTCCCAGGATGCTCGGCGCAACCAGAAGCGCGCTGACGGCTAGCAGCTCCCGTCGGCCTGTGAGGGAGCCGATTCTGGGTAACGTACTCGGGTCACTGGAGAATGACCACTGTGGCACTTGGATTCCTTCTCTTTTTTCTTACCACGTTCCCAAAACATATAGAGGGGCCCGGGTGAAGCGCCCCGCCGCGCCGTGATCCTTTCTCTAACGCCTCTGCCTCAAAGACTACACTCCCCAGTGGCCCCTGCGGTGACTTCCGCATACGTTGTGTGTGGGGGGGAGGGGGCTCCCGGAGCGCGGAAATGACGTGTTGGGGGAGCGTCTGATCTGGGGTTGGCGCGGATCCGGAGCTGAGGGGCTGTGATGTGTACCGGCTCTACCTTCGAGATTGCAAACCCGCACCCGGTACTCCGTGAGCGCCGGGCAGGCGTGAGTCTGGTCCGGCTCACACACCCTCTTAACTCTGTTTAAACCCATAGAGAGACCGAAGTTTTGAGGAGTAGAGCGGTCTTCCCGAGGTCTCGTCGGAGCGAGGTCGACCCGGATTCTGAGCCCACGCCCTTGACCCGAACACCCCTCTGCGGGTGCCCTGAGACCTTTCTCCTCTCTAGGAGTCCACAGTGTTACTGGCAAACTCTCACCTCCGAGGGGACAGGAACCTCCCTCTTAGACCATAGCTTCTGCTGAGTCCGCCGTCGGCTTGGCTCTCGGGGTCTTGGTTGAGAACAGAACTGCGCTGGTACCATCTGGGACGTCCCAACTGGGGAGCGTGAAAACAAGCCCCACTTCACTCGTGGGAGAGCATTTCCACCCTGGCTCCCTCTCACTTCTCTTTACTTTCCTCAGGTGTACTTTCTTAGACATTCCTTCTTTTTTTTTTTTAGGAAGATTAGCCCTGAGCTAACATCTGTGCCCATCTTCCTCTACTTTATGTGGGTCGGCTGCCACAGCATGGCTTGACAAGTGGTGCATTGGTGCGTGCCTGGGATCCGAACCTGCGAACCCCAGGCCGCTGAAGTGGAGCACGTGCACTTAACCACTACTGAGACATTCCTTCTCTAGGAAGACCAAGAAAATGTCCCTGTGGCCCAGAGAGCCAGGGAGAGGAGAATTTCCTAAAATTTCTTCTTACCTTTTGGAGGATGAATCCATTCTCTTCTCCTGCTGCGATGCTGCCTTGTTCTTGGTGATTTCAGTTTAGCCCTTTCACTGGATAAGTGCCTAGTCTTACTTAGAACCCTCTCTGGACATCTCTCTGCCCCACCCATGACTCAGTCATTTACCAAGAAGCTAGCTGTTAACACACATGGAGGTTCAAAGTAACAATGCAGAGACGTCCATGTTTAAGTGTCCAGTGATGCTTGCTGTATGCGAAGTTGCGGGGATGGCTGGGATCTCAGAGACCAGGGAAGACTTCCAGGAAGAGGGGCTGCCTGAGCTCCTCTGCGGGAGTAGGCAAGATGAAGAGTTGGAGACAGGCCAGTGGGAAGAGAGCGGGAGGGGAGGTCAGGGTCTCGGCCTGAGCCACAGGGAAGACTGCCCTGGCCTGGGAGAGGAGGTTTTCAGTAGCAGACGGTCTTATGTCCCTCAGGCTCATTTTCTATGCAGGTAGGCAGGGATGCCATCTAGCTGTCCACACAGCGTACAGATGTTTGGTTTGGCCAGCCTAATGTTTCATATTTGAAAGAGTTCTCATCATTTAATAATTAGGAGTTTCCATCTAGAAATCTGGATTGCCTGCTTGCTTTTTTTTTTTTTTTCCTGAAAGGAAGATTGGCCCTGAGCTAACATCTGATGCCAGTCCTCCTCTTTTTTGCGGAGGAAGATTGGCCCTGGGCTAACATCTGTGCCCATCTTGCTCTACTTTTTTATATGGGATGCCGCCACAGCATGGCTCGACAAGCGGTGCATCAGTGCGCACCCAGGTGCGCACCCAGGATCCGGGCCTGCGACCCCTGGCCCGGGAAGCGGAGTGCACGCTCTTAACCACTACGTCGCCGGGCTGCCCGGAGGATTGCCTGCTTTCTGAAAACACTCTTCGTTACCTCTTTCTCCATCTCCTCTTTCTGTATAGTGCACCTCCCATTCCACTCTACCCCCTTCCACAGAGAACTTTTAGGATCTGTTCTCTTAGCAACTTTCAAATATGCTATACGGTATTAACAATTATTAATTGTTTTTGTTTGTCTTTTATGACAATAACATTTTTGAAAAATAGGGGCCTTCTTTTTGTAGCTGAGTGTTTCTTCAGTGGGGTTGTCTGAGGTTCCCACATGGTGAGATTTGGAGTGTGCATTCCTAGTCAGAGTGCTGACATGAGTGCAGCTGTGTCCTTTGCAGGGTGTCACATTTGGTGGTACCCGATTTCTGCCTTATATAGTTACTACTTTTCCCCTTGTACCAAAGACCATCTCTGGGGAGACACTTTAAGATGATACATCCATTAATGATTCTTGCCTACACCATCTTTACTGTGATGTCTACAAAGTTATGATTTTCCAATGCCAGCACTCCTTCCATCTTTTCCAGTCAGCACTAGGATGCTATTTTAAAAGAGAAAATACGGTATTTCCAGGGAGCAGTGAGAGACGGATATGCAAACCCCTGATCACAGTGGCACTGGGGCTGTTTGGAGGTGCAGAGAGCTGTGAGAGCTTGGAGAACGGAGCACACGGCGGGAGTGGCCCGAGGCAAGGCCGGCAAGGGAGGGCGGGGCTCCATGGACCTCCTCACCCCCCTGGCTGAGGTGTCTGACTGGATCCTGCGCATTGGTGAGCTTATAAAAGCACGACAACACAAAACCTAATTGCTGAGAAAAGCAGCTTTTTTGATGTATTAATTTTTATTTAAATAATGCATCCATGTACCCATATAGTTAATATTTTCAGAAAAGCCGATTGTCCCTTAATAAGTTAAATGTTTTTTAACCATATTCATAGTTAAGCAAGACTGACCATCGTGATTAGAGTTTTTTAAAATGACAATGATGCTGATAGCAGTAAGGAGCAGATCCTTGAAGAATGAAGAGATTAGGGGCAATAAGAAGTGAGATAGAGTCAAGGACTGGTGGTAGCTCTGGGAAAGACAAATGAGAGTCATTATCGATGGGCACCTGTGAGTCATCAGAAACCCATCTAATGTAGGCTAGAGCTTCTCAGACTTGGTTATGCTGGGGATCCTGGTGAGATGCAGATGCTGACAGGGGCCTGAGCTCCCCGGTAAGGGAGATGCTCCTGGTTGGGGCCCATGCTCAGAGTTGTCAGTCTGCAGGGGGCATGTTCTAAATGACAGGGAGGGTGTGGATAAAGCAAACTACAGAAGGAGCAGCTGAAGGAGGCGAGTCCTGGAAATGGGTTGACAAGATACCTCTGTCTCAATGAGAATGAACAGTCACCACCAGTGATTCCTTTGGGATTTTGGTCCCCAGTAGTTCTGCGAGGGCCTAATGACTCAGGAGTGACTCAATCTCCAGTATGGGCTGCTATTTTTTAAGCTCTTTTCAGGAGCCAGATACTGTGCTTTACCCACATCATCTCATTGAACCCCTAGAACAGCCAATGGAGATTACCCCCTTTTTATGGGTGGGGACACAGAAGCTCAGAGCTGGTGGCTAATCTGCCCAAGGTCATGCAGCCAGTGAGTTGCAGAACCAAGTCTGAACCCTGTCTGGCTCCAAAACCCTGTGCTTACCACACATTAATTAAGTGCCCACCACACACCAGGCACAGGGCTCGTTAAATGAATGTATTGTACTCCCTGCCCTCCAGCAGCACAGACTAAGGGGGCTTCCCCCCCATGTGTCTGTGTCTGCAAGTAATTACCATCCAGCCCTGTTAGAGAAAAGTACCACCAAGGTACTAGCTTTCTACTCTGCAGACTGGTTTGATTAGAACTGTGATAAATGCCCTTTTACAAGGTAGAAGCTTGCAAGTTGGATAAGCTGAAGTAACATTGTATTTAAACATAATTGATTGAATCTACCTTAATTCTTTTTCTCCCAACATTTTACTATGAAAATTTCCTAAAATAAAAGTTGGAGAATTGTACAGTGGATCTCCAGAGGCCCACCACAGTTAACATTTTACTGTATTTTTTTTGTCATACACCTCTCTATCTGTTCATCCATTAGTCTATCAAATTTTTTGATGCATTTTAAAGTTACAGACATCAGTTCACCCCTAAACAATTTAGCATGCGTATCGTTAACTAGAGTTCAGTATTTGTTTACAGTCCTTTTTTAAAGTAAAATTTACAATGAAATGCACAAATCTTAAGTGTACTGTTTAAAGAATTTTAACAAATGCAGATCCATGAAACCAAACGCTTCTCTAGATATAGAACATTTCCATCACTCCAGAAAGTTCTCTCGTGCCCCTTCCTAGTCAGTGTTCATCCCCACAGCCTCAAAGGCACTCACTAGATTAGTGATTCCTGCCCTAGAACTTCACATAAATGGACTTAGCTTTTTTTTTTTTTTTAAGAAGCCTGTGGTCTTAGCAAGCAGTTGCATATGTTCAACACAACTTAACTAGACTCTAGATATACATCTGTAAGAAATAGTTTATAGGATGCATTCACTTTAGTTGAATGGCAAGAAAGGTGGGAGGATTGCATGGGCACGCCCTTCATATCAGGTCCACACATCAGCACACTGGATCAAGGAGCATCACAGTTCCCTGTGAGAGCAGAGTGACCCCTGCATGGGGGAGTCAGTGGCTTACAGTGGTCAGCCCCAACCTGGGGCTCCCAGGCTTCCAGGTAACCTCGGAGGTACCTCTGAATGCTTGTTATTATTTTTAATGTTTCAAAATGTCAAATAGAAGTGATACATTAATCTTCCACAAGGCAGCACAGACTGACAAAAACACCTGCCCCCCAACCCCAGGCTTTTGGCTGTTACTAAATAATCATCATAGCTAACATTTCCAGAAGTTTGCACTGCCTCAGCCACTGCTCTAAGTGTTTTACATGTCTACTCTCATTTGATAATATCAGTCAGCAGCACAGCATCTCATCCATGGCAATTGTGTCTGTACTTTTAAAAGTGAGAAAACACGTTTCCTCTAAATGTGTGCTTTGTTTGGTAGATTAAAAACCTTCAAAATACGAGGCCTATGGAGAAAAATAATGAAAGAAACAGCTAGCCTAAAAAGAGGGAAGCCTCTCTTTAGTTCTTAAGGAAATTCATTCCTGGGGATCCTTTGGGATCCAGAAATAATGGTTTTTAAAAATTATTTGATTTTTGGGGCCAGCCCAGTGGCGTAGTGGTTAAGTTCACGCACTTCACTTCGGTGGCCCAGGGTTCACAG
The DNA here is from genome assembly GCF_057802395.1 of Ceratotherium simum simum. Classification (NCBI taxonomy): domain Eukaryota; kingdom Metazoa; phylum Chordata; class Mammalia; order Perissodactyla; family Rhinocerotidae; genus Ceratotherium; species Ceratotherium simum. The sequence goes on along the minus strand of NC_141920.1, from coordinate 44,542,637 downwards.
GTTCGGATCCCAGGCATGGACCTACACACCACTCATCAAGCCATGCTGTGGCGGTGTCGCACATACAAAATAGGGGAAGATGGGCACAGATGTTAGCTCAGGACCAGTATTCCTCAGCAAAAAGAGGAAGATTGGCAATGGATGTTAGCCCATGGCCAATCTTCCTTACCAAAAAAAAAAAAAAAATTATTTGATTTTTTAAATCATGTATTGAAAATATGAATAGTTTACATTATAGGAAATTGAAGGTATAAATCATAAGAAATAGGCACAATAAATTTATGATTAGTCATTCTTAATTTTTAAAAAGGCAAAAGAGACGGGGTTATGAGTTCAGTTTCCCCTTGATGGGAAGTACCAGTCAGGGAATTCAGTGTCTTCCCATTTTGAGATTTAACCAACTGTGTGACCATGGACAAGACGTTTGACCGATTTGGACCTCAGTTTCCCCATCTGTAACACATGGATTTAACTAATCACCTGTAAGGTTCTTTCCAGGAATGAAAGCCAGTGGTTCTCTGACTTTTGACCTAAAATCCTCATCCAGAGAAGCCCCGCCCATGTTCTCCATGCAGCCTCAGTACCATTGAACAGCAAGGGGCACCCTAAACACAGTGATCCATTCCTTTCCCTGTGGGCCCTTCTGACAATCCAGGATTAGAATGGGAGCAGGCCAACTTCTCAAAAATCAGGGTTCAGTTGTCCAGAGGCCAGCTTTTTCCCTGAACAATATGGGTAGCCAAGGCCTCAGAGGAATCCACTGATTTTGTATCTCTCCAAATATTTGTGAGATTGAAACACTTAATTGTATTTTAAGTATGGATATCAGTGAAGAAGACTGAAATTATGACACATGTTATAATCCCATGGTAATTTACTGCTCTAAAATCAAACACAGATAAGTAATGTAGCCATTTTTTTTGTTTCAGGGGGGTGGGGTGTGTGTTTCACATTCTGTCCCAGGATTCTCAGAGCATGGATCCATTCATTCATTCATATTCATCGAGGGTCCACTATGTGCCAACCACTGTTACAGCATTAACAGAACAAAGCCCTCACCCCCATTGAAGCATATATTGTGGGAGCATTTTAAGATGGTGGTATGACACAGGGTCTCAGGCCTTGGAATACATATGTGGAGCCATGTCTGAGCTAACCAAGTGTGTGGCCCTTACAAACACCATATAGTACCCAAATGAAACTGCTCAGCGGGTAGGAAACCTGCTATCTGTTCAGGAGTTTTTCCACCAGCAAATTGAGTGATTGAGAAAATGTCTGTTGAATGAGTTCAATGTACAGCTCACTAACCATGGCAGCTAAAGCACCTATTGTGAGCAGCACAGGTTCTAGAATCAGGCTGCCTAAGTTTGAATGCCAGCTCTGCCACTCACCAGGTGGCTGACTTTGGGGAAATTTCTTCATCTACCTTCAGCGGTTCATGTGAGGATTCAATGGGTCCATATATTTAAGCCATTGGAACAGTGGCCTGGCGTATGGTAATTGCTCAATCAATATTCTCCATGCTCATCTACATGATGGCCATTATAGTGTTAAAGAGGCCCAGTTCCTGATTTCTTTTCATCCTCACTAAACTCTTTCAAACTTTAGTTTAAAAAGCTTGAATAAATTTGCTTAGTCAGCCAAAAAAATATTTACTGAGCATCTACTGTGTGCCTGGCACTGTCCTAGGCACTAAGGATTTGGCAATAAACAAGACAACGCATCTACCTTCTCAGGCACTTACAATTTCCACGGGACACTAGACAAGAAATACATAAAGAAGTAAATAAACAAGTGAAGGTGTAATGGATGTAAGTTGTATTTCTTCAGCTGAGATTAATTTTAAAGACATTAAAATATTACTTGTGGTATTCTTTTTTTTTTTATTGATGTTTTAATGGTTTCTAACATTGTGAAATTTTGGGTTGTACATTTTTGTTTGTCCATCACCATATATATGACTCCCTTCACCCCTTGTGCCCACCCCCCACCCCCACTGCCCCTGGTAACCACAGTCCAGTTTTCTCTGTCCATGTGTTGGTTTATATTCCACATATGAGGGAGATCATACAGTGTTTGTCTTTCTCTTTCTGGCTTATTTCACTTAACATAATACACTCCAGGCCCATCCATGTTGTTGCAAATGGGACGATTTTGTCTTTTTTTATGACTGAGTAGTATTCCATTGTATATATATACCACATTTTCTTAATCCATTCGTCAGTCGAGGGACACTTAGGTTGCTTCCACTTCTTGGCTATGGTGAATAATGCTGCAGCGAACATAGGGGTGCATAAGCCTCTTTGGATTGTTGATTTCAGGTGCGTTGGATAGATTCCCAGTAGTGGGATGGCTGGATCATAGGGCATCTCTATTTTTAATTCTTTGAGGAATCTCCATACCGTTTTCCATAGAGGCTGCACCAATTTGCATTCCCACCAGCTGTGTATGAGGGTTCCTGTTTCTCCACATCCTCTCCAACATTTGTTGTTTTTTGTCTTGGTGATTATAGCCATTGTAACAGGCGTGAGGTGGTATCTTAGTGTTGTTTTGATTTGCATTTCCCTGATGATTAGTGATGTTGAACATCTTTTCATGTGCCTATTGGCCATCTGTATATCTTCCTTGGAGAAGTGTCTGTTCATTTCCTCTGCCCATTTTTTGATCGGGTTGTTTGTTTTTTTGTTGTTCAATTGTGTGAGTTCTTTATATATTATGGAGATCAACCCCTTGTCAGATGTATGTTTTGCAAATATTCTCTCCCAGCTGGTTGGTTGTCTGTTCATCTTGATTCTGGTTTCATTTGTCTTATAAAAGCTCTTTAATCTGATAAAGTCCCACTTGTTTATTTTTCTTTAGTTTCCTAGTCTGGGTAGGCATGTCATCCGAAGATTCCTTTAAAACCAATGTCAAATAGTGTGTTGCCTATATTTTCTTCTATGAGTTTTATAGTTTCAGGTCTCACCTTCAGGTCTTTGATCCATTTTGAGTTAATTTTTGTGAATGGCGATAGCACATGGTCCACTTTCATTCTTTTGCATGTGGCTGTCCAGTTTTCCCAACACCATTTATTGAAGAGACTTTCCTTTCTCCATTGCATGTTCTTAGCACCTTTGTCGAAAATTAGCTGTCCGTATATGTGTGGTTTTATTTCTGGGCTTTCAATTCTGTTCCATTGATCTGTGTGTCTGTTTTTGTACCAGTACCATGCTGTTTTGATTACTGTTGCTTTGTAGTATGTTTTGAAGTCAGGGATTGTGATGCCTCCTGCTTTGTTCTTTTTCTTTAGGATTTCTTTAGCTATTCGGGGTCTTTTGTTGCCCCATATAAATTTTAGTATTCGTTTTTCTATTTCTGTGAAGAATGTCATTGGGATTCTGATTGGGATTGCATTGAATCTGTAGATTGCTTTAGGTAATATAGACATTTTAACTATGTTTATTCTTCCAATCCACGTGCATGGGATATCTTTCCATTTCTTTATGTCATCATGGATTTCTTTCAATAATGTCTTGTAGTTCTCATTGTATAGGTCCTTCACCTCCTTGGTAAGATTTATTCCTAGGTATTTTATTCTTTTTGATGCAATTGTAAATGGTATTACCTTTTTGAGCTCTCTTTCTGTTAGTTCATTATTAGCATATAGAAATGCAACTGATTTTTGTAGATTGATTTTGTACCCTGCAACTTTGCTGTAGTTGTTGATTGTTTCTAATAGTTTTCCAACAGATTCTTTAGGGTTTTCTATATATACAATCATGTCATCTGCAAATAGTGAGAGTTTCACTTCTTCGTCACCTATTTGGATTCCTTTTATTCCTTTTTCTTGCCTAATTGCTCTGGCCAAAACCTCCAGTACTATGTTGAACAGGAGTGGTGAGAGTGGGCAGCCCTGCCTCGTTCCTGTTCTCAGAGGAATGGCTTTCAGTCTTTCCCCGTTGAGTATGATGTTGGCTGTGGGTTTGTCATATATGGCCTTTATTATGTTGAGGTACTTTCCTTCTATTCCCATTTTATTGAGAGTTTTTATCATAAATGGATGTTGTATCTTGTCAAATGCCTTCTCTGCGTCTATTGAGATGATCATGTGGTTTTTATTCTTTGTTTTGTTGATGTGATGTATCACGTTGATTGATTTGCGGATGTTGAACCATCCCTGCGTCCTGGTATAAATCCCACTTGATCATGGTGTATGATCTTTTTAATGTATTGTTGTATTCGGTTTGCCAATATTTTGTTGAGGATTTTTGCATCAATGTTCATCAGCGATATTGGCCTGTAATTTTCTTTCTTTGTATTGTCTTTGTCTGGTTTTGGTATCAGGGTGATGTTGGCCTCGTAGAATGATTTAGGAAGTGTTCCATCTTCCTCTATTTTTTGGAATAGTTTGAGAAGGATGGGTATTAAATCTTCTTTGAATGTTTGGTAAAATTCAACGGAGAAGCCATCTGGTCCTGGACTTTTATTTTTTGGGAGGTTTTTGATTACTATTTCAATCTCTTTACTTGTTATTGGTCTATTCAGATTCTCCATTTCTTCTTGGTTCAATTTTGGGAGGTTGTATAAGTCTAAGAATTTATCCATTTCTTCTAGATTGTCCAATTTGTTGGCATATAATTTCTCATAGTATTCTCTTATAATCCTCTGTATTTCCACGGTTCTGTTGTAATTTCTCCTCTTTCATTTCTAATTTTATTTACTTGAGCCTTTTCTCTTTTTTTCTTTGTAAGCCTGGCTAAGGGTTTGTCTATTTTGTTTATCTTCTCGAAGAACCAACTCTTTGTTTCATTAATCCTTTCTACTGTTTTTTTGGTCTCAATTTCACTTATTTCTGCTCTGATTTTTATTATTTCTCTCCTTCTTCTGGCTTTGGGCTTTGTTTGTTCTTCTTTTTCTAGTTCTGTTAGGTGTAATTTAAGGTTGCCTATTAGGGCTTTTTCTTGTTTGTTAAGGTGGGCTTGTATCGCTATGAGTTTCCCTCTCAGGACCGCTTTTGCTGCATCCCATATGGTTTGATATGGCATGTTATCATTTTCATTTGTTTCCAGATAGTTTTTGATTTCTCCTTTAATTTCATCAATGATCCATTGGTTGTTCAGTAGCATGTTGTTTAATCTCCACATTTTTGTCACTTTCCCAGTTTTTTTTCATGGTTCATTTCAGTTTCATAGCCTTATGGTCTGAAAAGATGCTTGTTATGATTTCAATCTTCTTAAATTTATTGAGGCTTGCTTTGTTTCCCAACATATGGTCTATCCTAGAGAATGTTCCATGCGCGCTTGAGAAGAATGTGTAGTCAGCTGTTTTTGGATGGAGTGCTCTGTATATGTCTACTAGGTCCATCTCGTCCAGTTTTTCATTTAAGTCTAATATTTCTTTATTAACTTTTTGTCTGGATGATCTATCCATTGGTGTAAGTGGGGTGTTAAGATCCCCTACTATTATTGTGTTGTTGTTCATTTCTCCTTTTAGGTTTGTTAATAGTTGCTTTATGTACATTGGTGCTCCTATGTTGGGTGCATATATATTTATGAGTGATATGTCTTCTTGATGGAGTGTCCCTTTTATCATTATATATTTCCCTTCTTTGTCTTTCTTAACCTGTTTTATCTTGAAGTCTACTTTGTCTGATATGAGTATGGCAACGCCTGCTTTCTTTTGTTTGCCATTAGCTTGGAGTATTGTCTTCCATCCCTTCACTCTGAGCCTGTGCTTGTCTTTAGTGCTAAGATGTGTTTCCTGAAGGCAGCATATTCTTGAAGCCATGTTGCTATAGACTAAATGTTTATGTCCCCCCAGAATTGAAACCTAATCGCCAATGTGATAGTATTTGGAGGTGGAGCTTTTGGGAGGTGATTAGGTCATCAGGGCTGAACCCTCATGAATGCAATTAGTGCCCTTATAAAAGAGATCCCAGAGAGCTTCCTCATCTTCTCCACCATGTGAGGACTCAGCGAGAAGACAGCTGCCAATGGGCCAGGAAGTGGGCCCTCACCAGACACAAAATCTGTCAGTGCCTTGATCTTGGACTTCCAGCCTCTAGAACTGTGAGAGAGATAAATGTTTGTTGTTTAAGCCACTCAGTCTATGGTATTTCTGTTATAGCAGCCCGAACGGACTAAGATGTGTTCACATAAGAAAACATCTTCCACTCAAGGAATTGATACATGAATCCTAGCAAAAAACTTAAGTCAAATATCTGGCTCCCTTCTCCACTTGCACAAGATGTAAGCAGAAGCTGGAGATACTACACATTCTCTTTTGGTAAAAGAACGTTGCATTTGGGCCAGCCCTGTGGCTTAGCGGTTAAGTGTGCGTGCTCCGCTACTGGCGACCTGGGTTTGGATCCTGGGTGCGCATCGACATACTGCTTCTCTGGCCATGCTGATTCTCTGGCCATGCTGAGGCCGTGTCCCACATACAGCAACTAGAAGGATGTGCAGCTATGACATACAACTATCTACTGGGGCTTTGGCGGCGGGGGAAAGGAGGACGATTGGCAATAGATGTTAGCTCAGAGCCGGTCTTCCTGGGCAAAAAAAGAGGAGGATTAGCACGGATGTTAGCTCAGGGCTGATCTTCCTCACACACACACACAAAAAAACTGTTAAAAAAAAAAGAAACGTTGCATTTGACTGCAACAAGATTTTAAGCCTGATTATATCTTGAATTGTGTTTGTTCTGGCTAAAGACTGAATTCCAGGCTGATATCCGTAGCACGAGTGCAACAACCAGAGAATGAATGCATCCTCTTTCCTTTCAGCCTTCTAATTTCTGATTGAAATGAATATATGTTACTGTTCTTACATTTCTCACCAGAGAACCATCTTCAACAGGAAAGGAGAGCTTCTACTAGCCCAGACAGCATCTTTGTGCAAATTAGAAAAAGAAGCCCCCTTCCTTAAGGCATTTTACTTCCATCTTCCTGAAATTTTTCATAACAGATATTCATTTCCACAAGGTCTAAGGTGCACTCCCTAGTTTTGTTCAGTGCACACCCTGCACAGCGATATCAAACAGCTCTCCTGATAGGTCTAATCAAGTTCTGTGAAGAGAGAAGCAGAAGAGCAACTTATTTCATCACTTTATTTTGTAATTGCCTTCTTTCTACTCTTTCCCTTTGTCACCAACTCTTCTCACCTGGAGGCAAGCATAAATTTTCATGCCAGTGATTAATAAGTCTATGCCAGTCCTAGCAATTAAGTTCATTCTTGGGAGAAGACACTCAGCTAATATCTATATGACCACAACAAACAAGCAAGCAAATAAAAGTGCACACACACCCTGATACGAAACAAAAAACCCCAGAAGACATCCCAGTCTGCTCTGGCATCAGGCCGTCTTTGTCAGCTGCCAGATTAGCTCTCGTGCTTTTATCACATCTTCTGAATGAGCATTGCTCCATTGTTTTGGAATTACAGTGGCTCTGCTGTCCCCTGAGTCAAAACCAAACTCTGTCTGTATACGTGGGAGAATACAAGACCCATCCCGTTATCAGTTTCCTGGAGCTCAAACCTGGTCTCCAATGCCAGGTGGTTGTCTCTGCTCGACTGTCAGCCACCTCGAGCTTACATGTCTCAAACTCGCCCCATTCCCTTCCTTCCCAATCCATTCTCCTTAGTCCCTTGATCACCATTGATTTCATTACTCTCCTCTGTTTCGCAAATGATTAGCCACCTTCTTAGAGTCTTTCTCAGCATCGCCCTTTACCTTCATCCGACATCAAATCAGTTGCCAAGGACCGTTGCCTGCTCTAGATTCTTACATCTGTCGGGTTTCCTCTGTTCCATTGCCTCAGCCTAGGCCTTGTCCTTTCTCCCTACGACTAAGGGCACAGCTTCTTAGCCAGTGTTCTGGCATTCGGAAGTCTCCTCACCTTTCAATTTTCTGCTTTCCTGTTATTTACACAGAGCTCTGACCATTTACCCAAACAGCTTATAAAGCTCCAGCAGCTCCTTACTGCCTTTGGGATAAAATCTCAACTCTGTCTATTCTACCCCAACTCACCCCTAGTTTTAACCACTATCACTGTCCGCTTTTCTGCTTCCCCTCCTCATCTCATGGTATTCCCTGCCACTTCAAGCTACTTGGAATTCCCTCAAAACGTGTACTTCCAGCCCCTCATCTTCCAGTACCCCATGGATTGACTACTACCCCCGTCTTCCCCTGGCAGACTCTTATTCATCCTTCAAGGCCCAGCCCAAGTGTTGCTTCTTCTCTGAGTCTTCCCCACTACCCCCACTTCCTTTGACTCTCCTAGCACATTTTACAAATCTCTGCCTAAATGTTTTTATCCTGGTGTGTTGCAGCATGTTTCTCATGGTTTTCCCTCCCATCAGGAAGGAGCTCCCCCAGGGGAGGTGCCGGGTCTCATTTTATTTCACAATGCCCTCAGAGCTGACACTCAGAAAGTACTCAAGAGTTGGTTGAAACCTTGATGTGGAAAGATAAGAACGATGAGGCAGGCAGATGACTCCATGGACTGTTGAGCAACTTTTGATGAGCTTCAGAGACAAAAGGGAAGAGACTGCTGTTGCCATGTGGGCCACTGGTTGTTTAGACAGCTAGAAAACTCAGATTGTTAAAAATCAGAACTTTCATCAGAAAGTTTTCCTGTTTTGTACACTTCACATTCTGGGGTTCCTTTTGGGGCTTTACAAAATGGAATAAAAGGATCTGTGCTGTTGACTATAAAGTAATCATCTTTAGAAAGATAGACGCTAAGAAAAAAAATAATTCAGTGACTTGAAAGTTCAGAGTTCTAGATTTGATTTATGGGCTCCAGCAAAGGGTCAGATATTAAACAGTTATCTTTTTTATCTTCCTCCAATTTATTGCTTAAAATTGTTAAAAAGCTAATTCAGTCTTGCTTATATGATATATTTTGAATTCCTTGGTGTTCAAGATTCGACTAAAAATAAAATATGAATGGGTGCCATTATCTTGCCTACTTGAATGCATCGATGTCAAATTCATTTTCTCTTTGCCTGGAAACAAGTTTTTTTCAGAACTTTTTTTTTTTGGGCCGGCCCTGTGGCTTAGCGGTTAAGTGCGTGCTCTCTGATGCTGGCGGCCCGGGTTCGGATCCCGGGCGCACACCGGCGCACCGCTTCTCCGGCCATGCTGAGGCTGCATCCCACATACGGCAACTAGAAGGCTGTGCAACTATGACATACAACTATCTACTGGGGCTTTGGGGGGAAAATAAATAAATAAATCTTTAAAAAAAAAAAAAAGAACTTTTTTTTTTTTTAAGTAACACAAAGGTCATCTTAGACTATGAATATTTAAGTACATTAATTTTAAAAACAAATATATCTTCCACAAATAATTCATTTATATTAGTTTAATATATTAGTTATATATTTATATTAGTTCAATAACATCCTCTAACATATAGACAGCTAACAGCCACTGTATTGGCTCTGCTCGGCTGAGCCCCTGGGATTTAAATGGGAGGGACCCTGCTCCTGTACCCAAGACCTTCACAGTCTCGTTGGGGGAATGATGAAGTAAAGAAATATTCATGTCAATGTAGTGAGTGTAGAAAGGTCTTCAACATTCTGTTGATGTGCAAAGTTCAATCAGATAATTCTCTGGCGATGCTGGGGTACACGCACAAGGCGGGGACACAAACTGGCCCCAGGCGTGGCCAGAAAAGTATACAGTTTAATCCAGGAAATTCATGTGTAAGCAGGTGGGAGCTCAAGAAAGGGGCTTCCAAAATCTTTTGGTTTGGCCCTATTCCTTTACAGTGAAGGCTCAAGGCACGGGAACTGTGGTTTGTGCAAGATCACCCAGGTCATTGCACAATGCCTGTTCTCCAAGCTAGGTCAGTGCTCCAGCCTATTTCACAAGAGGCCCTGCAGTCTTGAAGGACAGGCTAGCTTTGCATTACTAGGCCAGATGGAAACCAAACTCTAAACTCAATGCATTAGAGTGATGCTTTCAATTTTATTTTAAAACTGTCTACTATTATAGTTGTAGTTAATTAACTTTTCTGATTTAGGAGATAATTTCATAGTAACAATAGGCTGGGATATTTTCAGCTCAAAGGCAGACGTTTATGTCAACCACATAGGGTTATGAGTACATCACATGGGATGGGGATTTATGCATTAACTGAGAAGACCCTGAGACTCTTCAGATTCTTGATTGTCACTGATTGATACACCAAATAGGAAGAAGATTGCAGTGAATTGGAGATTAAAGTTAGATGTCTTAAAAAGACAAATGATTTTTATGTATTTCTTCCACTTTCTTCGAGTCCCCCTCATGTGAGTACTGTAACACCTCCAGTAGCAGAGGGCTCCAGAAGAAAAATATCTGTCATCTGCACTATTTTGTTAAAAGGAATGTTCCTTGATTTCATCTCTTTATTTTTTATTCATATTTCTTTTCTTTTTTTCCCTTTATTTTCATGGTGTGACTCTTGGAAGACCCAAGTGCTTCTGGCATGTGTGTTAGCCAGAGATTTTCTACAGCTTCTCTTAGTGATGTGTTAGACTCTTTTTTGTTTCCTCTTTTGGAGAGTGTTTCAAGCACTTGGGCTTTAATATTGCTGTTTTCATATTTAGATGGCAACATGCATATGGATTTTTCCAAATGTCTCTTATGCCTTGCAGCCACTGGCAGCAAGCTCTAACAGGTCCAGAACGAAAGTGAAAATTGCAGGACTAAGTTTCTAGTCTCATCTTTATGGCCAATTTTCTAGGTGATCTTGAGACAGTCCTAACTGCATAAGGCATAATGGGGATGATAATACCCTACATATGGACAGGTTTGTTGTATAGATAAATGAGGTCATGTCTGCAAATGATTCTCAGCTCCTTGGAAGAAGATGATACTATGGAGCCGTGATGATTACAACAGTCAAGAGTCTAATTGTTTTTAGTGAAATCTGCTCTAGTGTACTTTGTCTCTGTCTGGTTTCATTATAACCAGCAGCTTTCTAATGGAGGTCACAATGGGGTGTTTTATGAGGACATAGAAGGGTAAAAGAATTAAGAATACCGGTCAATGTGTAGGATGATGTGTTATAATGAAGCATTTTCCTTACAACTCTCTTTAACACCTGGTACTCTCCAAGAGGCACTGGTGTGTCCCAGTGTGATCATTCCTGTATTCAGCAATCTGCTTCAGAGGGTCCTCGTGACGTTGGCTAGGCCACTGTAGTCTAGGCTGGTGCATACTCCAATGTCTTGGGAAGTGGAAGACAGGATAAGTAAATGAGGGCTAAGGAAGCCACACTGTCCACTTCCACCCTAGGAGACAGACTTCAACAGCTTGAGCAATTCTGAGGCTTCTAGGTGGCTAAGTGGGTTTCAGAGTTCCCACCATGCTTCTGGATCATTCATGGGGGAAGGGGATCAAACAAGAGCTTCCTGCACTGGGGAGTCCTTTTTGTAGATTGGTTGATTCCTGTTCTCTGGAAGGCTGCAAAATCTTACAGGTTGCTCAAGGGTTCTGTGGGGTAGTCAAGGCCAATGTCATGGAGGAGACTTTGTTAAATCCTTTCAAACTCTGTGAAACTCTTATGTCAGAGTTCCTCAACTCTGTGAGACCTAACGACCTTTCTATTACCATTAATATTAGGTAAATCTCCTTTACTGTCTGGAAATGAAATTCACAGGTAATATGCCTTAATTAAGCAATTACAGTTAAATACATATATATACACATTATATATGTGTATATAATACATATCATATATACACATCATATATATATTTGATATATATGTGATGTGCATATATATATACCAAACTATATATATCGGTGTATATATACAGTCCAAACTATAATATAAAGAAGTAGAAGAACAGTAGTTTATAAAGAAATAATATGTAATATGTATTTCAATATGTAGTTGCTCTGGCATGACCACAATAGAAAACACCATGACAGAGCAAAGGCTTGCATCTGTGAGTAGAAGTTAGGTAGTTATACATACTTTGGATTTTAAAGTAAGCAAGAAGTTCAGAATACATTCCAGATGAGAAGTATAGAAAAATAAGAGAAGAGTTAAGGGCGGAGGATAGACTAAAACTAGTGTTCAGATAGGATAGACCAGACTAATTTGCATATGATGAGAAATAGAGAAATAATCTTAACATAAGTAGGGATAACATGTTAGGACAAATATACTTCTAAAGAGGGGAAATGGTGGATATATGAAGTATCAATCAGCACCCCAGCAGGAAATAGATGGCATGCTTGAAGGAGGAAGTGAAGACTGTTTCATGAAGGTATAGGCAGGCTTAAGGGAAACCATCAGGGAAGGCTGAGACTCTCAAGGGACTAGCACATGTTCCTGAAGGTTCAAGGGGAGGCAGCAGTTGATGGAACTCAGTGAGTCGAGGAGCTGAAGGAGAGGGTCCCCCCACCAGAGCTGTAGCCTTGGGCAGAGGAACTTGGCCACTGCCGACATACCCGCTGGGTGGGGAGGAAACCAGGATAGTGAATACCCTAACCTCTCTCCCTCCACCCTCCACTCTCCTCACAGGGCCAGGCATTGGCCAGATCCAACAGAAGCCAGGGGGCAAAGAACATTTGAAAGCTGTGTGGGATATGAGCTAATTCTTTATTTTGCAGGACTGCCTTGCATATTGCTGCATATCTAGAATCCCTGGCTCCACCTCCAACCACGCTTCCACAAATTTCCAGAACGACCTCTAGGAATGGTAGCCTGTTGAGAATCACTGCTTTACCTTATCCAACTGAAAAATGCTTTTCTTGTCTAGACCCTTCAATGACCCTTGGAACATAGATCGATGACAGTCATCTGCCGCCTATGCCAAATATCGGTGAGTAGGTCCGATCATGGAATTACGTTAAGGTGCTCTAACTTGTCACAACAAACTGGCTATATTGGTTATCTATTCCTGCATAACCAATTACACCAAATTTTGGTGGCATAGCAGCAGTAATCATTTCTTATTTCTCACAGTTTCTGGGGAACGGGAATTCTGACAGGGCACAAAGGGGATGGTTTATCAGACTTGAAGGTTTGGGGCTGGAATCATCTGAATGCTCGTTCACTCACATGTCTGGTGGTTGATGCTGGCTATGGGCTGAGGGCCTAACTGGGGACGCTGGTGCAACAGCCATACATTCCCTCTGCATGTGGCCTGAGCTTCTGTACAACATGGTGGCTGGGTTCCAAGAGCAAGAAAGCAGAGAAGCAGGGGGAAGCTGTGTGACCTGCTCTCAGAAGTGACAGGCTATCACTTCCACCACATTCTGCTCATTCTAGTCATTAGGCCCAGCCCACATTCAAGGACAGGGGGCAAGCAGGGGACTAGGTACACTTTTTTTTTTTTTGTGAGGAAGATCAGCCCTGAGCTAACATCCGTGCTAATCCTCCTCTTTTTGCTGAGGAAGACCGGCTCTGAGCTAACATCTATTGCCAATCCTCCTCCTTTTTTTCCCCCAAAGCCCCAGTAGATAGTTGTGTGTCATAGTTGCACATTCTAGTTGCTGTATGTAGGACGCGGCCTCAGCATGGCTGGATAAGCGGTACGTTGGTGCTCGCCCGGAATCCGAACCCAGGCCGCCAGTAGCAGAGTGCACGCACTTAACCGCTAAGCCACGGGGCCGGCCCTAGGTCCACTTTTTGAGGGAAGGCATTTCAAAGAATTTGTAGACTTATTTTGAAACTACCACAGTGACCTTCCAGAAGATCCAGCTCCTGCCATCTATAAATATTGGAAGGAGAAAGGGTATGTCAGAGACTCATTCTGTCCTTTCTTTATAATCTCCAAATGTATATGGTAGGCACCTAGGCTATCTGAATGCTTGCAAGCCAAGTAACAGCTCCCAGTCCTATGGGTAAGTCAGAAGGCAGACCTGGCTAAGCCCAGCTTAGCCTTCTCCGAAGGGACCTTAAGACAGCTGTGAAAAGAAGGGACCTGTGTTGACTCCATCCATTCAACTTTCCACTTCTTCCCAAACTTCTCATTGGAGTGTCACTGCCTGCTCTGTGCCTCCAGTCTGCTACCTTAGGTCTGCAGTGGTAGCAGCTCAGCTGTAGAGGTCATTCTCTGCAGAATCCCCCTTCTGGAGGCAGTCTTAATGTCATATGCCTTAATGTATGGGCTGGTCTTTCAGGAAGACCACTGCTGAGAGAACACTGAGCCTTTGCCAAAGGGGGGTTGTGGGCATGTGTCCCTCAGCAAGCATCTTTAACCCACCCTGGTGTACCATGTGTCCCTCATAAAATTATATGATGATAAGCTTGACCTCATCACTTATCGATCCACTTATTGATCACCTACCTTGTACCAGGCACTGTCTTAGTTACCCTCACAATCATCCTGACAAATGAGGGCTATTATCCCCTTTTCACTGATGAGGAAATTGAGACCTAGGTGAAGGAAATAAACAAAACAAGAGTACTCTTCTTTGACAAAAATTGATGTAGTGTCCAGGAAAAGCCAAGACTCCTCCCAAAATGGGGCAGAGTTCTCCTCATCTAAGCCTGTGAAGCATCTGCAGCCTTTACCCCCTAGAGTGACAACTGCTTATCAGTAAGCCCTGGACATATATGAAACTCCCAGTCAGTACCACTTCTAGCCATCCACAGGAAATAGACCTTCATACACAGTAGTACAGGAAATCCAGACTAGCCATAGAATCCTTTACATTAATGGGTTAAGGAACATACTGAGGGTGCCAGCTAGTCATTAGATTCAAATGCATCTTGGATTCAAATGCAGGTCTCTGTGTAAAAGCCACTCTTTTAACCACATCTTGTTGCTTCTCCAAGTAAATGCCAAGATGAGAATGAATTGTGAAATTTGAAGTTTGAGACCTAATTATTTGGGTATCTTATATCTTGTATTATTATCTGTTTTCTGTTTATCTTTTATCATGCCCGTAGGAAGATATTCTGCCCTAATAGTGATTATACAGAAAGAGAAACTAGGGAATAAGTAATATAATTACTTTAATGTTTTCAATTAAGCCTGTTTTTGGCACTATAAAATAAGCACTAAAAATACTAACATAACACAATGAGATCATTTACCCTAATTCTCAGAAGGTTAAGGACCAAATTTGTGTGAGGATTTAGGCTTTTTGGTACCTACACACTAGTCATCTGTTTTCTCTATTCTATTTGTATATAGTAATATATAAGTAGTATGTAAATATCTGTTGAATGAATAATTTTATCTGAAATTAACTCCCTGTGTTTGCAATTTATTAAGTGAGAAAAAATCAGTAGGTATATTTTTTCTTTCAAAATATATGCATAGGTAACCAAAATGGTGGCGTAGGAGAACCCAGCCTCCATCCTCTGACAAAGATCAGCAATTGAACAGCTATCCATGAATGAAAATAGCACTGGGAGAGCCCAGGACTCCACTTAAGAAGCTTCAGCCACAGAGTGGAACAAAAAGAGCCTGAGAATAACTGCACAAAAAGAGTAGGAAGAACAGCTTCATCTTGCTGCACCATCCCATCCCCAGTGCTGGCACAACTTAGTGCCAAGAGGAACTCCCTGGCTTGAAAGAGTTCTCCTTGCTGCTAATTAGTAACATAAAACATAGGAAAATATACAACACACTGGTAAAGGTAAGTATATAATCAAATTCAGAATACTCCAATACTGTAATATAGTGGTGTGTTAATCACTTAACTTTAGTATAAACGTTAAGGGACAGAAGTATTAAATATAGATATAGCCACAATAATTTGTTAATGAATACACAATATAAAAAGGTGTAAATTGTGACATCAAAAACGTAAAATGCGGGCAGGGAGAAAAAGGGTAGAGATTTTATATGCCATCAAAGTTAAGTTGTTATCAGCTTAAAATAGACTGTTATAGATATAAGATGCTTTATGTAAACCTCAAGGTAATGACAAAACATAAATCTACAGTAGATACACATAAGATAAAAAGAAGAAAATCAGAGTGTACCACAATGGAAAATCATCATCAAATCACAAAGGAAGACAGCAAGAGAGGAAGAAAGGAACAAAAGAACTACAAAACAGCCAGAAAACAGTTAATAAGATAGCATTAGTAAATCCTTACCTATTAATAATAACTTTAAAATTAAATTCTCCAACCAAAAGGCATAGCATGGCTGAATGGATTAAAAAAAAAACAAAAACAAAAAACAAGACTCAACTATGTGCTGCCTACAAGAGACTCATCACAGCTTTAAGGACACACGTAAGCTCAAAACAAGCAGATGGAAAAAGATATTCCATGCAAATGGAAACCAAAAGAGAGCAAGGGTATCTATGCTTATATCAGACAAAATAGACTTTAATCCAAAAACTATAACAAGAGACAAAGAAGGTCATTATATAATGATAAAAGGGTTAATTCATCAAGAGGATATAACAGTTGGAAACATATATGCATCCAACATTGGAGCACCTAAATATATTAAGCAAATACTAACAGATCTGAAAGGAGAAATACCCAACAATACAATAATAGCAGGGGACTTTAGTACCCCACTTTCAACAATGGATAGATCATCCAGACTTAAAATCAATAAGGAAACATTGAACTTGAACTATACTTTAGACCAAATGGACCTAACAGTCACATACAGAACATTCCATCCAATAGTGACATAATACACATTCTTCTCAAGTGCACATGGAGCATTCTCCAGGATAGATCATGTTAGGCCATAAATCAAGTCTTAGCAAATTTTAAAAGATTGAAATCATACAAAGTATCTTTCCCGACTACAATGATATGAAACTAGAAATCAATAACAGATGGAAAACTGGAAAATTCACAAATATGTGGAAATTAAACATACCCCTAAACAACCAATGGGTAAAAGAAGAAATAAAAAAAATCTTGAAACAAATGAAAATGGAAATACGAAAAAGAAGAACAAACCAAGGCAAAGTTAGCATATGGAGAGGGAGTGACATCAGCAACATGGAGGAGTGAACTGTTCCCTTTATCTCTCCCCCTTTGAACTACAACTAAATGGACATTCATTGACCAATGGAGGAGACCCACATAGCACAACAGGATGCCTGAGAGACCCACACAGCTATTCTTCTGAAGGTGGATTGACTGGCTCTCCAGGAAGTGGTGGAGTTAGGTGAGCACTCTCTGCCCTTCCCTGGCTGCACTGTGCATGTGCAAAAATGCTTTCCAGCCTGGCATGAGCGCCCATAGTACTGCTGCTATGTACACCCCAAAAGTGGGAATGGACCCTGGGTGACTGTAGGAAGAGGCAGTGGCAGCCTTTAGCCCACTCATGATCATTTTCCTGGCAGTGGGGGATCCCACCATGCCCCTGTTGCCCCAAAGAGTGGCCCTGGCTTGGTCCCCACAGGGAAGCCCCACCCACCAAGCACAGCAGCCGGCAGGACTGCAAGAAGAGGTGGCGGCAGATCTGTGCACTGGGATGAGAGCATTCCCAGCCCACGTGAACGTCCATAGAACTGCTGTGCCCCAGAAGTGGGAATGCACTTTGGGGAGACCAAAGGAAGAGGTGGCAGCAGCCCTTAGCCCACTTGTGATCACTTTCTTGGTGGTGGGAGAGCCATCTGTGTTGCTGTGGCCCCAAGGAGTGGCCCAGGTTCAGACCCTGCGAGTAAGTCCTGGCCACCATGCACAGTCTACACATACCCTGAAAGCTCTCCAGGTTGTGCCCAGGTGCAAGTGCCCATAGTACCCCCACAACTTCCAGCAGACGGGGTGGGATCAGAAACTCAGCTACTGCTTCCCCCTAGTGTACCTAATTAGGTCACCAGTAGTGATCTAATACTACCACAAATGTGCCAACAAAAGATTAGTTCATCAAACACCATGAGAAACTACAGCAACAATTCAGACCAGGAGGAAAATGACAATTCTTCAGAAACCAATCCTGAAGGCACAGAAATTTGCAATCTAAATGACAGAGAATTCAAAATAGCTGTCATAAAGAAACTCAACAAGTTACAAGAAAACTCAAAAAGATAGTTCAATGAGCTCAGGAATAAAATTAATGAGAAGAAGGAATACTTCACCAAAGAGACTGAAACTATAAAAAAAAAAAAAAGCAGAAATTCTGGAGATGAAGAACACAATTAATGAAATAAAAAATAATCTAGAATCCTTAAAAATAGAGCTGATGTTATGGAGGAAAAAATTAGTGAGTTAGAGGATAGAGGGGGCGGAGTCAAGATGGCGGCGTAGGCAGACTCTGAACTCACCTCCTCCCGTGGACACAGCCAATTTACAACTACTCGTGGAAAAATTACCCCTGAGACAGCACTGAAAACTGGATAAGAGGAACTCCTGCAACAACGGACAATCCTAACTGGGGTAGAAGAGGCAGAGACTCCCTTCTGGAGAGGAAAAACGCCGCCGTCACAAACCGCCAGCTTCACGGCCGCCGGGAGCAGCTCACAGGTACGCAGCCTCCCTGGAGGCGCGGGGCCCTGAGCCGGGGAGCGCCCCCGCTGTGGGCATTTTGTGGACCCAGCACAATCGACACCAGTGGCATAATATCTGACTTTGCCTGCTACTAAAGCATTGGGTAGCACCCCCAGAAAACCCGGTTCACAAAGAAACTAAAACTGGCTCTTAAAGGGCCAGCTCATAAACTCACCCGTTCAGAAAGCATTCTAAAATCACCAGAAAGAAAGGTGCACAGTGCTTCGGTGACAAGAGACTCACCTAATAGGCCCTGAGTGCATCTCGGTGAGGGTGAGACCTCTCCAGGGACTGGGACATTGGCGGCGGCCATTGTTGTGGCCTGGTGTGCGCGTGTTGACACAGCCGCCATTGGACCTCTCCCTGAGACCTGCTAGCCCAGGGTCTGCTCCACCCGCTAGAGCACCGATTTAATCCAGCTCAGCCAGGGCAGGCAGCCCACCCTAGAGACTGGCCCCACCCAACAACAAGCCCTCAGGCAACGTGTGGGCCTGCATAGATTGGTGACTGGATTCTCTGCAGCCTGGCAACTGAGCTGACTTGAGCGGGGCAAGGTGTGCACAAGGAGCGGGTGGAGAGTGTGGGGCGGTGGCAGAGTGTGTGGGGCTCCCGCCGTGGAGAGACTGGGTCCACTTGGGGAGGTCGGGTGCTCACACGGGCAGGACTGTGTTGACTGTGTGTGTGGACCTGTGGGCGGCAGGGCTTCTCAGCCACAGAAGACTTGTACTTCTCAAAGACCCACATAGGAGGTTTGCTCCACCTTCCAAAACCTGAAACAATTGGGTGCTCCTGTGCCTGAGGGCAGCCCCACCCAGCTGCAATCCTCAGAGAGCTGACAAGAGACCTAATAGTCTAGAGGCTTACAGCAATTGTAAGGCCCTGAGCCTAACAACCTGCCACGCTGGGGGCCTACTCACTTAAAAGAAATACTGCAACACAAATGTGGTATTAGAACTTGCAGCCAACTGTGCTGGGGCTCCCCACACCTGATAAAGAGACTGAAGGGCCCACAACAACTACAAGCAGCTGAGCATTACAACAGCTGGCCAGGAGCATAACTCAGCCTCCTGGCGCCTACAGGGAGGGCAAACAGGCCACAGCAGAAGGATACACGTAGCCCACATAGGGGTCACCCCTGGAACATTGAGAACTGAGGGAAGCACACTGGAAGCCTCCTAAGCCATCACTTACATAAGGTCACCTATCCAAGAGCAGGAGATGTAGCTGACCTACCTAATACGTAGACACAAGCACAGGGAAAGAGGCAAAATGAAGAGGCAAAAGAATACATTCCAAGTAAGGGAACAGGACAAAACCCCAGAAAAGGAACTTAGTGAAACAGAAATGAGCAACCTACCCGACAGAGAGTTCAAACTAAGAGTGTTAAGGATGCTCACTGATCTGGGGAGAAGAATAGATGGACTCAGTGAGAATGTCAACAAAGAAATGGAAGATATAAAAAAGAACCAATCAGAAATGAAGAACACAATACTGGAAATGAAAAACTCATTAGAGGGACTCAAAAGCAGAGTAGAGGATACAGAAGAACGGATCTGTGAGCTGGAAGAAAGGCTAGAAGAAATTACCCAAGGTGAACAGGTAAAAGAGAAAAGAATTAAAAAGAGTGAGGACAGTCTAAGGGACCTCTGGGACAACATCAAGCGCACTAACATCCGTGTTATAGGTGTCCCGGAAGGAGAAGAGCGAGACAAGGGGGCAGAGAATCTATTTCAAGAAATAATAGATGAAAACTTCCCTAACCTAAGGAAGGAAACAGACATCCAGGTACAGGAGGCACAGAGAGCTCCAAACAAGATAAACCCAAAGAGGCCCACACCAAGACACATCATAATCAAAATGTCCAGAATTAAAGATAAAGAGAGAATCCTAAAAGCCGCAAGAGAATGTCAAGTTACATACAAAGGAAACCCCATAAGGCTATCAGCTGACTTCTCAGCAGAAACCTTACAGGCTAGAAGAGAATGGCATGATATATTTAAAGTGCTAAAAGGAAAAAACTTACAGCCAAGAATACTCTACCCAGCAAGGTTATCATTCAAAATGGAAGGAGAGATCAAAATTTTCCCAGATAAGCAAAAATTAAAGGAGTTTGTCACCAAGAAACCAGTGTTACAAGAAATGTTAAAGGGTCTGATTTAAGGGGAAAAGAGAAGACCACAAATAGGAAAAATTATCTATTTCCACGATTAGAACGTAATGGATACAAATGCACAAAAAAGAGGTTGGATATGATATCAAAAACATAAAAGGAGGGAGGAGGGTAGTTAAAGAGTACAGCTTTCAGACAGAGGTCAAACTAAAGTGACCATCAATTCTGTATAGAAGAAGTAAGGAACAGAGAAGGACTACTAAAACACTGAGGAAAAAAAAAAAAAAAAAAAAAGTTAAAAAATGGCAGTAAGTACATACTTACCAATAGCTACTTTAAACGTCAATGGACTAAATGCTCCAATTAAAAGGCATAGGGTGGCTGACTGGATAAAAAAACAAGACCCATATATATGCTGCATACAAGAGACACACTTCAGACCTAAAGACACTCACAAACTGAAAGTGAAGGGATGGAAAAAGATACTCCACGCAAATGGCAATGAAAAGAAAGCTGGGGTAGCAGTACTCATATCAGACAAAATAGACTTTAAAACAAAAACTGTAAAACGAGACAAAGAAGGGCATTACATAATGATCAAGGGAACAATCCAACAAGAGGATATAACACTTGTAAATATCTACGCACCCAATGTAGGTGCACCTAAATATATAAAGCAATTATTAACAGACATAAAAACAGAAATAGACAGTAACACAATAATAGTAGGGGACTTTAACACTCCACTTACACCAACGGATAGATCATCCAAACAGAAGATCAATAAGGAAACATTGGCCTTAAACGACACACTAGAACAGATGGACCTAGTAGATATATACAGAGCATTCCATCCAAAAACCGAAGAATACACGTTCTTTTCAAATGCACATGGAACGTTCTCCAGGATTGATCACATATTAGGCCACAAAACAAGTCTCCATAAATTTAAGAAGATTGAAATAATACCAAGCATCTTTTCTGACCACAAAGGTATGAAACTAGAAATCAACTATAGGAAGAAAATCAGAAAAGCCACAAATACATGGAGATTAAACAAAATGCTACTGAACAACGACTGGGTTAATGAAGAAATCAAAGAAGAAATCAAAAAATACCTGGAGACAAATGAAAATGAAAATACGACATGCCAGAATTTATGGGATACAGCAAAAGCGGTTCTAAGAGGGAAGTTTATAGCAATACAGGCCTATCTCAACAAACAAGAAAAATCTCAAATAAACAATCTAACAATGCACCTAAAGGAACTGGAAAAAGAAGAACAAACAAAGCCCAAAATCAGTAGAAGAAGGGAAATAATAAAAATCAGAGCAGAAATAAATGAAATAGAGACCAAAAAAACAATAGAAAAATTAATAAAACCAAGAGCTGGTTCTTTGAAAAGATCAACAAAATAGACAAACCTTTAGCTAGACTCACCAAGAAAAAAAAAGAGAAGGCGCAAATAAGTAAAAACAGAAATGAAAGAGGAAAGAGTACAACAAACAACTGAGAAATACAAAAAGATTATAAGAGAATACTATGGAAAACTATATGCCAACCAATTCGACAATCTGGAAGAAATGGATAAATTCTTAGAATCATACAACCTTCCAAAACTGGATCAAGAAGAAGTAGAGAATTTGAATAGACCAATCACCAGTAAGGAGATCGAAACAGTAATCACAAACCTCCCCAAAAATAAAAGTCCAGGACCAGGCGGCTTCCCTGGTGAATTCTACCAAACATTCAAAGAAGACTTAATACCTATCCTTCTCAAACTCTTCCAAAAATTGAGGAGGGGGAAGCTCCTAACTCATTCTACGAAGCTGACATTACCCTGATACCAAAACCAGACAAGGACAACACAAAAAAGAAAATTACAGGCCAATATCACTGATGAACATCGATGCGAAAATCCTCAACAAAATACTAGCAAATCGCATACAACAATACGTTAAAAAGATTATACACCATGATCAAGTGGGATTTATTCCAGGGATGCAGGGATGGTTTAACATTCGCAAATCAATCAACGTAATACACCACATTAATAAAATGAAGAAAAAAATCACATGATCATCTCAATAGATGCAGAGAAAGCATTTGACAAGATCCAGCATCCATTTATGATAAAAACTCTGAATAAAATGGGTATAGAAGGAAAGTACCTCAACATAATAAAGACCATATATGAGAAACCCACAGCTAATATCATCCTCAATGGTGAAAAACTGAAAGCTATCCCTCTAAGAACAGGAACCAGACAAGGATGCCCACTGTCACCACTCCTATTTAACATAGTATTGGAAGTCCTAGCCAGAGCAATCAGGCAAGAGAAAGAAATAAAAGGGATCCAAATTGGAAAGGAAGAAGTGAAACTGTCACTATTTGCAGATGACATGATTTTATATATAGAAAACCCTAAAGAATCCACCAGAAAACTTTTGGAAGTAATAAACGAATATGGTAAAGTTGCAGGATACAAAATCAACATACAAAAATCAGTTGCATTTCTGTACACTAACAACGAAGTAGCAGAAAGAGAAATTAAGAATACCATCCCATTTACAATTGCAACAAAAAGAATAAAATACCTAGGAATAAACTTAACCAAAGAGGTGAAAGATCTGTACACGAAAACTATAAAACATTTCTGAAAGAAATTGAAGAAGACACAAAGAAATGGAAAGATATTCCGTGCTCTTGGATTGGAAGAATTAACATAGTTAAGATGTCCATACTTCCTAAAGCCATCTATAGATTCAATGCAATCCCTATCAAAGTTCCAACAACATTTTTCACAGAAATAGAACAAAGAATCCTAAAATTTATATGGAACAACAAAAGACCCCGAATAGCTAAAGGAATCCTGAGAAAAAAGAACAAAGCTGGAGGTATCACACTCCCTGATTTCAAAATATACTACAAAGCTATAGTAACCAAAACAGCATGGTACTGGCACAAAAACAGACACAGAGATCAATGGAATAGAATCGAAAGCCCAGAAATAAACCCACACATCTATGGACAGCTAATCTTTGACAAAGGAGCCAAGAACATACAATGGGGAAAAGAAAGTCTCTTCAACAAATGGTGTTGGGAAAACTGGATAGCCATATGCAAAAAAATGAAAGTAGAGCCTTACCTTACACCATACACAAAAATTAACTCCAAATGGATTAAAGACTTGAATGTAAGACCTGAAACTGTGAAAGTTCTAGAAGAAAACATAGGCAGTACGCTCTTCGACATCAGTCTTAGCAACATCTTTTCAAACACCACATCTGACCGGGCAAGAGAAACAATAGAAAAAATAAACAAATGGGACTACATCAAACTAAAAAGCTTCTGCACAGCAAAGGAAACCATCAACAAAACGAAAAGACAACCTAACAATTGGGAGAAGATATTTGCAAACCATACATCTGATAAGGGCTTAATCTCCAAAATATATAAAGAACTCATGCATCTCAACAACAAAAAACCTACCAACCCAATTAAAAAATGGGCAAAAGACCTGAACAGACATTTCTCCAAAGAAGATATACAGATGGCCAACAGACACATGAAAAGATGTTCAAAATCACTAACTATCAGGGAAATGCAAATCAAAACTACAATGAGATATCACCTCACGCCCGTCAGAATGGCTATAATTAACAAGACAGGAAACAACATGTGTTGGAGAGGATGTGGAGAGAAGGGAACTCTCATACACTGCTGGTGGGAGTGCAAACTGGTGCAGCCACTATGGAAAACAGTATGGAGATTCCTCAAAAAATCAAGGATAGAACTACCATATGATCCAGCTATTCCACTGTTGGGTATTTATCCAAAGAACTTGAAAACACCAATTTGCAAAGGTACATGCACCCCTGTGTTCATTGCAGCCTTATTCACAATAGCCAAGACTTGGAAGCAACCTAAGTGCCCATCAAGGGACGAATGGATGAAAAAGCTGTGGTATATATACACAATGGAATACTACTCAGCCATAAGAAACGATGAAATCCAGCCATTTGTGACAACATGGATGGACATTGAGGGCATGATGCAAAGTGAAATAAGTCAGAGGGAGAAGGTCAAATACCGTATGATTTCCTTCATTAAGTAGTAGATAATAACAACAATAAACAAACACATAGGGACAGAGATTGGATTGGTGGTTACCAGAGGGGAAGGGGGGAGGGAGGAGGGTGAAGGGATAATTGGGTACATGTGTGTGGTGATGGGTTGTAATTAGTATTTTGGTGGTGAACATGATGTAATCTATGCAGAAATAGAAGTACAATGATGTACACCTGAAATTTTTACAATGTTATAAACCAATGTTACTGCAAAAGGTTATATGTTAGTTATATGTCAATAAAACTGAAGAAAAAAAAAAAAAAAAAAAAAAGAGGATAGAAATATAGAAATGCTACAGGTGGAGGAGGAGAGAGAACTAAGATTTTTAAAAAATGAAGGAATTCTTTGAGAAATATCTGACTCAATTAGGAAAAGCAACATAAGGATTATAGGTATTCCAGAGGCAGAAGGGAGGGAGAAAGGAACAGAGAGCTTATTCAAAGAAATAACTGCTGAGAACTTCCTAAGCCTGGAGAAGGAACCGGATTTACAAATACATGAAGCTAATAGACTACCTAATTACATCAATCCTAAAAGACCTTCTCTAAGGCATATAATAGTAAAACTGGCAAAAGTCAATGACAAAGAAAATATGTTAAGGGCAGCAAGGCAGAAGAAAATAACCTACAAAGGAACCTCTATCAGGCTTTCAGCAGATATCTTGGCAGAAACCCTACAGGCTAGGAGATAATGGAATGATAAATTCAAAATACTGAAAGACAAAAAATTTCACCCAAGAATACTCTATCCAGCAAAACTTTCCTTCAGATATGGTGGAGAGATAAAAGCTTTCCCAGAAAACAAAAGCTGAGGGAGTTCATCGCCACTAGACCTCCCCTACAAGAAATGATTAAAGATGCCCTCACACCAGAAGCAAAAAGGCAAATGTCTGCAAAACTTTGAGCAAGGAGATAATTAGACAAAATCAGAAAATTACAGCTCTCCATCAGAACAAGGAAGCAAATACTCAATTATAACTTAAAAGATAAAGGGAAGGAAAGCATCAAAAGTAACTATAAACACTTCAGCTTAGTCTCAAGCTCACAACACAAAACAGAATAATTTGTGACAATAATAACTCAGAAGGGGAAGAGGAAAGAGATGGAACCTGCTTAGGCTAGTGGAGATAAGAGGCTATCAGAAAATGGACTATCCATCTATGAGATCTTCTATACAAACCTCATGGTAACCACTAAACAAAAAATCAGAACAGATACACAAATCATAAATAAAGGGAAAACTGAGAAAACCAGTACAGAAAAACACCAAATGGAAATGGCAGTCGATAATAAAGGGGAAAAGAAACAAGGGAAATATAGAACAACCAGAAAAAAAGAGATAAAAGTAGCAGTATTAAGAGTCTGGCCCAGTGGCTTAGTGGTTAAGTTTGCGCACTCCATTTTGGCAGCCTAGGGATCACCAGTTCAGAACCTAGGTGCAGACCAACACACTGTTCATCAAGCCTTGCTGTGGCAGTATCCCACATACAAAATAGAGGAAGATTGGCTGAGATGTTAGCTCACTGACAATCTTCCTCAAGCAAAAAGAAGACTGGCAACAGATGTTACCTCAGGGCCAATCTTTCTCAAAAACAAATAGCAGTATTAATCCCTCATATATCAATAATCACTCTAAAAGTAAATGGATTTAATTCTCCAATCAAAAGACACAGAGTAGCTGGATGGATTAAAAAGCAAGACCCAACAATATGCTGCCTCCAGGAAACACTTCTCAGCTCTAAATACAACCACAGGCTCAGAGTGAAGGGATGGAAAACAATACTCCAAGCTAATGGCAAACAAATCAGGTGTTGTCATACTTAGAGCAGGTGTCAAGTTAAAAAAGACAACGAGAGAAAAAGAGGGGCAGTATCTAATGAAAAAAGGGACATTCCACAAAGAGGACATAACACTTATGAATGTATATGCACCTAACACAGGAGCACCAAAGTACATAAACCAACTATTACCAGACTTAAAGGGAGAAATTAACAACAACACAATAATAGTAGGGGACTACAACACCCCACTTACATCAATGGATAGATCATCCAGACAGAAAGTCAATAAGGAAATAGTGGGTTTAAATGAATCACTTGATCAGATGGACTTAATAGATATATAGAGAGCATTCCATCCAAAAACAGCAGAATACACATTCTTCTCAAGTGCACATGGAACATTCTCAAAGATAGACCATATGCTGGGAAACAAGGCAAGCCTCAATAAATTGAAGAAGATTGAAATCACATCAAGCATCTTTTCCGACCATAATGCTATGAAACTAGAAATCAACTACAAGAAAAAAACTGAGAAAGTGACAAATATGTGGAGACTAAGCAACATGCTACTGAACAACTATTGGATCAATGGAGAAATCAAAGGAGAAATCAAAAAATATCTGGAGACAAATGGAAATGAAAATACACCATGCCAACTCATATGGGATGCAGCAAAAGCGGTCCTGAGAGGGAAATTCATAGCAATACAGGCCCACCTTAACAAACAAGAAAAATCCCAAGTAAGCAACCTAAAACTACACCTAACAGAATTAGAAAAAGAAGAACAAAGCCCAAAGTCAGCATAAGGAGGGAAATAATAAAAAATAGAACACAAATAAATGAAATTGAAACAAAAATAAAATAGATCCTAGAAAGGATCAATGAAACATAGAACTAGTTCTTTGAGAAGATAAACAAAATTGACAAACCCTTAGCCAGACTCACTAAGAAAGAAAGAGAGAAGGATCAAATAAATAAAATTAGAAATGAAAGAGGAGAAATTACAATGGATACCACAGAATTACAAAGGATTATAAGAGAATACTATGAAAAACTATATGCCCACAAATTGGATAATGTAGAAGAAATGGATAAATTCTTAGACTCATACAACCTCCCAAAACCAAATCAAGAAGAAATAGAGAATCTGAATAGAACAATCAGAAGTAAAGAGATTGAAACAGTGATCAAAACCTCCCAAAAAACAAAAGTCCAGGGCCAGATGTCTTCTCTGGAGAATTCTACCAAACATTCAAAGAAGATTTAACACCTGTCCTTCTCAAACTATTCCAAAAAATTGAAGAAGATGGAACACTTTCTAACTCATTCTATGAGGCCAACATTACCCTGATACCAAAACCAGACAAGGACAACACAAAGAAGGACAATTACAGGCCAATATCACTGATGAACATAGATGCAAAAACCCTCAACAAAATATTTGCAAACTGAATACAGCAATGCATTAAAAGGATCATACACTATGATCAAGTGAGATTTATTCCAGGGACACAGGGATAGTTCAACATCAACAAATCAATCAGTGTGATAGACCACAATAACAAAATGAGGAATAAGAATCACATGATCATCTCAATAGATGCAGAGAAAGCATTTGACAAGATCCAACATCGATTTATGATGAAAACTCTCAATAAAATGGGTATAGAAGGAAAGTACCTCAACATAATAAAGCCCATATATGACAAACCCACAACCAACATCATACTCAATGGAGAAAAACTGAAAGCCATCCCTGTCAGAACAGAAACAAGAGAACGGTGCCCACTCTTGCCACTCCTATTCAACATAGTACTGGAGGTTTTGGCCAGAGCAATTAGGCAAGAAAAAGAAATAAAAGGAATCTAAACTGGAAGGAAAGAAGTGAAACTCTCGCTGTTTGCAGATGACATGATCTTATATATAGAAAACTCTAAAGAAGTCATCAGAGAATAATTGGAAATAACAACTACAGCAAAGTTGCAGGGTGCAAATTCAACTTACAAAAATCAGTTGCTTTTCTATACACTAACAATGAACTAGCAGAAAGAGAAGTCAAGATTACAATCCCATTTACAATCACAACAAAAAGAATAAAATATCTAGGAATAAACTTAACCAAAGAGGTGAAAGACATATACAGTGAAAACTATAAGACACTATTGAAAGAAATTGAAGAAGACATAAAGAAATGGAAATATATTCCATACTCTGGGTTGCAAGAATAAACATAGTTAAAATGTCCATACTACCTAAAGCAATCTACAGATTCAACCCAATCCCAATCAGAATCCCAATGACATTCTTCACAGAAATAGAACAGAGAATCCTAAAATTCATATGAGGTAACAAAAGACCCCGACTAGCTAATGCAATCCTGAGAAAAAAGAACAAAGCTGGAGGCATACAATCCCTGCCTTCAAAATATACTACAAAGCTATAGTAATCAAAACAGCAGGGTGCTGGCACAAAGACATGCACACAGATCAATGGAACAGAACTGAAAACCCAGAAATAAAACCACACATCTACAGACAGCTAATCTTTGACAAGGCAGACAAGAACATACAATGGAGAAAGGAAAATCTTTTCAATAAATGGTGCTGGGAAAACTGGACAGCCACATGCAAAAGAATGAGAGTAGACCATTATCTTTTGCCATACACAAAAATTAACTCAAAATGGGTTAAAGGTTTGAATGTAGGACCTGAAACCATAAAACTC
Source organism: Ceratotherium simum simum (assembly GCF_057802395.1). NCBI lineage: Eukaryota > Metazoa > Chordata > Mammalia > Perissodactyla > Rhinocerotidae > Ceratotherium > Ceratotherium simum. The sequence goes on along the minus strand of NC_141920.1, from coordinate 44,513,483 downwards.
CTAGAAGAAAATATAGGCAGTACACTATTTGACAATGGTCTCAGCAGCATCTTTTCAAATACCATGTATACTCGGGCAAGGGAAACAAAAGAAAAAATAAACAAGTGGGACTACATAAGACTAAAAAGCTTCTGCAATGCAAAGGAAACCATGAACAAAATGAAAAGACAACCCACCAACTGGGAGAAAATATTTGCAAATCATATATCTGACAAGGGGTTAATTTCCAAAATATATAAAGAACTCATACAACTCAACAACAAAAAAACAAACAATTCAATCAAAATACAGGCAGAGGATATGAAAAGACACTTTTCCAAAGAAGATATACAGATAGCCAACAGGCACATGAAAAGATGTTCAAATCACTAATCATTAGGGAAATGCAAATCAAAACTACAGTGAGATATCATCTTACACCTGTCAGAATGGCTATAATTACCAAGACAAAAATAAATAACAAAGGTTGGAGAGGATGTGGAGAAAAGGGAACCCTCAACACTGCTGGTAGCTTTGTAAATTGATGCAGCCACTATGGAAAACAGTATGGAGAATTCTCAAAAAATTAAAAATAGAAATACCGTATGACCCAGGTATCCCACTACTGGGTATTTATCCAAAGAACTTGAAATCAACAATTCAAAGAGACTTATGCACCCTTATGTTCACTGCAGCATTATTTACAATAGCCAAGATGTGGAAACAACCCAAGTGCCCATTGACCGATGAATGGATAAAGAAGATATGGTATGTATATTCAATGGAATACGACTCTGCCATTAAAAAAAGAGACAAAATCGTCCCATTTGCAAAAACATGGATGCTCCTTGAGCATATGATGTTAAGCAACATAAGCCAGACAGAGAAAGACAAATGCTGTGTGATTTCACCCATACATGGAAGATAAACAAATACATGGATAAAGAGAACAGATTAATGGTTACCAAAAGGGAAGGGGCTGAGGGTGACTGAAGGGGGTAAAGGGACACATATGTATGGTGATGGACAAAATTTAGACTACTGGTGGTGAGCATGATGAAGTCTACTCAGAAATTGACAAATAATAACACACCCCCAAAATTACACAATGTTATAAACCATTATGATCTCAATAAAATTACTGGGGAAAAAAGTTAGCATATGGAAGGAAATGACAAAGATCAGAGCAGAAATAAATGAAAGAAAGAATAGAAAAACAATATAAAAGATCCATGACACTTAGTGTTGGTTTTTTGAAAAGATAAACAAAAGTGACAAACCTTTAGCCAGATTTACCAAGAAAAAAAGAGAATATTCAATTAATAAAATTATAAATGAAAGAAGAGACATTACAACAGATAGCACAGAAATACAAAGGATCATAAGATACTATTATGAACAATTATATGCCAACAAATTGGACAATCTAGAAGCAATTGATATACTTCTAGAAGCATACACAAGACTAAATCATGAAGAAATAGAAAATCTGAACAGACCAATAATGTATAAGCAGATTGAATCAGTAATCAAAAGCCTCCCAACAAAGAAAATCCAAGGACCAGATGGCTTCACTGGTGAATTCTACCAAACATTTAAAGAATAATTAATGCCAGCACTTCTCCAACTTCCAAAAAATTGAAGAGGAGGGAATACTTCCACATTCATTTTACAATGCCAGCATTATCTTGATATCAAAACCAGATAAGGTCACTACAAGAAAAGAAAACTACAGGCCAATGTCTCTGATACACGTAGATGTAAAAATTCTCAACAACATACTAGCAAACCAAATTCAACAGCATATTAAAAGGATCACACACTATGATCAAATTGGATTTATCCCTAGGATGCAAGGATAGTTCAACCCTGGATAGTACAACAAGGATAATGCACTTTTAGTGGGAATGTAAATTGGTGCAGACACTATGGAAAATGGTATGGCACTTCTTCAAAAAGTTAAAATAGAACTACCATATGATCCAGCAATCCAACTTCTGGGTGTATATCCAAAGAAAATGAAAACAGGATCTTACAGAGATACCCACAATCCCATATTCATTGCAGCATTATTCACAATAGCCAAGACATGGCAACAATGTATGCGTCCATCGATGGATGACTGGAGGAAGAAAATGTGGTATATATACACAGTAGAATATTATTCAGCCATAAAAAAGAAGGAAATCCTGCCATTTGCAACAACATAGGTGGACCTTGAGGGAATTATGTTAAGTGTTTGGCAGTGACTTTTACATACACCACCAAAAGTCATGAGAGAATAAATTGACAAGTTGGACTTCATTAAAATGAAAAACTGCTCTGCAAAAGAGAGCAAAGACAAGTCACAGACAGGGAGAAAATCTTTGCAAAACACATATGTGATAAAGGGCTGTTATCCAAAATACACAAAGAACTCTTAAAAATCAACAATAAAAAAACAAAAAACACACCTTTTAAATGGGCAAATGATCTGAACAGACATTTCATCAAAGATGATATACAGATGACAAATAAGCATATGAAAAGATGCTCATCATCATACATCACTAGGGAACTGTAAATTAAAACAACAACGAGATACCACTACAAACCTGCTACAATGGCTAAAATCTAAAACACTGACAACACCAAATGCTAGCAAAGATGTGGAGCATCAGGAACTCTTATCATTGCTGGTGGGAATACAAAATGGTATAGTCACTTTTAAGACAGTCTGGCTGTTGCTTAGAAAACTAATCATACTCTTACCATATGATCCAGCAATCACACTCCCATATATTTACCCAAATGAGCCAAAAAACTATGTCCACACAAAAACCTGCACATGAATGTTTACACCAGCTTTATTGATAATCACCAAAAATTGGAAGCAATCAAGATGACCTTCAATAGGTAACTGAATACACATCCTGTGATACTTCCATACAATGGCATATTATTTGGTAATAGAAAGAAATGAGCTATCAAGCTAGAAAAAGACATGGATGGACCTTAAATGCAGCCAGTCTGAAAGAAGCCAGTCTGAAAAGGCTACATACTGTATAATTCCAACTATGTGACATTCTGGAAAAGGCAAAACTGTAAAGACAAGAAGATCAGTGGTTGCCAGTGGTTTGGGGTTTGGAGATGGGGATGAATAAGTAGAGCACAGGAGAATTTTTAGGGCTGGGAAACTATTCTTTTTGAAACTATAATGGTGGATGCATGACATTATGCATTTATCCAAAACCTGTAGTTCTATACTGCACAACACAAAGAGCAAATGTAAACTATGGACCTTAGTCAATAGTAATATATCAATAGTGGTTCATCAGTTACAACAAATGTACCATAATAACTCAAGATGTTAAAATAAATATTGTATAAATAATAAATATAAAGATTGTATGAGCGTGTGTATGGTTACATAACATATAGAGATGTAATATTTAAGACAATAATATCTTAAGGAGGGGAAAGAAATGGATCTATACTAGGACCAAGTTGATATATTTTACCAGAGTTAAGTCAATATTAACCTGAAGTGAGTGATGATAAGTTAAAAATATACATTATAATACCTAGAGCAACCATTAAAAAATCTTTTTAAAAAACTAGAAAAACTCAACAGAGTAGTTAAAATGATACACTAAGAAGTATTTGTTTGACAAAAAATAATGTGGTAATGGAGGAACAGAAGAATAAAAAAGACATGATGCACATTGAAAACAAAAAGCAAATTGGCAGTCGTAAATCTAGTATATCAGTAATTGCCTTAAGTGTGAATGAACTAAATATTCTAAACAAAAGACAAAAATTGTCAGATTGGATTAAAAAAGAAGCAAGATCTGACTTTATGCTCTCTGCAAAAAAATCATATGTGAGTTTCAGAGACATAAATAGGGTGAAAAAAGTAGGCTTCAAATTTTGCCCAAGATGGAGTAAACCCACTACAACCTATCTCATTCAGTGATTACAACCAAAAACAAAATACAAAAAACCACTACCTAAGTACTCTTAAAAGTAAGCAAAAACAGTGTTGCAGAGGCACATAGTGATTGTGTGAGTGGAGAAAACTCAATAGAAACCCCATCTTTTGGACCAAAGCACCCATGAAAAGGTGTCCCTGTTATCCAAAGAGTGTGGAGGAAATTCCCATTTTTCTTTTTCTCTTTCATAGCTTAGCCCTGAGGACAGTACCAGTCACAGAGCTGCATGGTAGTATGGGCATCGAAAATTCTGAGAAAAACTATTTTTCAGGCCAGAAGAACTGGAAAAATAGACCTCTGAAGGACAGAGTGTGTATGAGGGGAATTCAGAATTGGAGTGAGGTGAAGAGGGAGATTCCTTAATTCTGTCTATGAGATGGCCCAAATTGAATGTCTAGAGAAGAAAATTACAATGTCTGAAAATGAAAGATACACTAGGTAGGACTGACAGAAGATTTGACATTGCAGAAGAAATGATTAATGATCTTGAAGACATAAGAATAGAAACTATCCAAAATGAAACACACTCAAAAAAAGCTAAAAAAAAGAATAGAGTCAGGGCTGGCTTGGTGGCATAGCGGTTAAGTTTGCATGCTCCGCTTCAGAGGCCTGGGGTTCGCAGGTTTGGATCCCAGGCATGCTACACACCACTTATCAAGCCATGCTGTGGCAGGTGTCCCACATATAAAGTAGAGGAAGATGGGCATGGATGTTGGCCCAGGGCCAATCTTCCTCACCGCCCCCCCAAATAAAAGAACAAAGTAATCATAAAAACCATAAAAAGTAATCATAAAAAGAAGAGTTTAAAAGCAGCCATAGAAAAAGGACGATTATGAATAAAGAAGCAAATATAAGAATGACAGCCCTCAGGAAACAATACAGACAGAAGACAGTGCAGGAACATCTTTAAAATATGGAAAGAAAACAATTGTCAGTCTAGAATTCTATGCCTAGCAAAGATATCTTTAAAAACTGAAGGCAAAATAGTTTCTCAGCATACAAAAGCTGAAGGAAATCACTACCAGACCTTGTACTATAAGAAATGTTAATACAAATCCTTCATTCAGAAAGATATGATAGATGAAAAACTGGATCTACACAAAAGAATGAAAAACACAGTAAATGGTAAATGATCAAGTAAATATAAAATACTTTTTTCTTATTTTTAAAATCCTTAAAAGAAAATTGAACTGCTTACAGCAAAAATAATAAAAATGTATTGTGGTTTTAATAAATGTAGAAATCAAAGGTATCATAACAACATCACAAATCTGGGAGAGGAGAAATGGAATATGCTTTATTATTCTAATATTATACATGAAATGGTATAATGTTAGTTAAAGGTAGACTATGATAAGTTAAAGATATTTACTGTAACTCTAAACCAAATGCTTAAAACCAAAGTGCTATATACAATATATCAACAAAGGAGATAAAATGGAATCATAAAAGTACTCACTTCAAAAGAAGGCAACAGAGAGAAAAGAGGACAAAAGGAGCAGATGGAATAGAAAATATCAAGTCAGTATATTTAAACCCAGTAATATAGGTGACCACATTAAATGCATGTTCTCTAAAGATTCCAATTTTAATGAGCAGAGATCATCAGACTGGATAAAGAAGCGAGACACAACTATAGACTGCCTACATGAAACTTACTTGAGAAATATAATTTCTCCTAGCAGTGTTTTGTAGTTTTCAATAGAAAGGGCTTGCATTTCTTGTGCTAAATTTTTTCATGAGTATTTTACTTTTTTTATGCTATTATGGATAGATTTGTTTCATAATTTCATTTTGGATTGTTCATTTCTAGCATATAGAAACACAGTGAACTTTTCTATATTGATTCTTATGTCCTGAAACCTTGCTAAAGTTAATTATCCTCATTTTTTGGTAAATTCTCTAGGATTTTCTACCTAGAAGATCATGTAATTTGCAACATAAGGCAGTTTTACTTCTTCTATTTTAACCTATACACCTTTAATTTTTTTTACTTGATTTATGGGACTGGCTAGAAATTCCAGTATAACCTCTACTAGAAGTGGTGAAAAAGGACATCTTTACCATGTTACTACTCTTATATGGAAATCAGCCAGTCTTTCACCATAAGTTTGATGTTAGCTGTAGGTTTTCCAAAGATGCTCTTCTTCATGTTGAGGGTGTTTTCCTAGTTTGTTGAGAGGTTTTTTTTTTTTTTTTTATGAGTGGATGTAGGCTTCTATCAAATGCTTTTGTTCCATCTACTAAGATGATTATATGTTTTGTCCTTTATTCTATTAATACAATGTTTTACATTAATTTATTTTCAAATGTATAACCATCCTTGAATTCCTAGGGAAAAGCTCACTTAGTCGTAGTGTATAATCTAGTTTTAGTTATCTGTTGCTGTGTAACAGATTACTCTAAAATTTGACTTAAAACACTAAACATTTATCATCTCACAGTTTCACAGTTTCTGCAGGTCATAAATTTGGGAGTGGCTTAGCTGGATGGTTCTGGATCAAGATCTCTCATGACTATTGTCAATAACGCTGCAATGAACACAGGGGGGCATGTATCTTTATGCATTGGTGTTTTCAAGTTCTTTGGATAAATACCCAGCAGTGGAATAGCTGGATCATATGGTAGTTCTATCCTTGATTTTTTGGAAGCAACCTAAGTGCCCATCAAGGGACGAATGGATAAAGAAGATGTGGTATATATACACAATGGAATACTACTCAGCCATAAGAAACGATGAAATCCAGCCATTTGTGACAACATGGATGGACATTGAGGGTATTATGCAAAGTGAAATAAGTCAGAGGGAGAAGGTCAAATACCGTATGATTTCCTTCATCAAGTAGTAGATAACAACAATAAACAAACACATAGAGACAGAGATTGGATTGGTGGTTACCAGAGGGGAAGCGGGGAAGGAGGAGGGTGAAAGGGATAATCTGGCACAGGTGTGTGGTGATGGGTTGTAATTAGTATTTGGGTGGTGAACATGATGTAATCTATGCAGAAATAGAAGTATAATGATGTACACCTGAAATTTATACAATGTTATAAACCAATGTTACTGCAATAAACAAAAAATTAAAAAAAAAGATCTCTCATGAGATTGCAGTTAAGAAGTCAACCAGGGCAATGACATCAGTGAAAATGGCAGAGTAGGCAGCTCCAAGTGCCTGTCCCTCTAGAAAAACACTGAAAAAATGAGCAAAAACTGTCAGAATCAACTTTGTTGGAACTCTGAGTCAAAGGTATACAGCAACCACCATTCCTCTTTATATGTTGTTGGATTTGATTTGCTAGTATTTTATTAAGGATTTTTGCATCTATGTTCACAAGGGATATTTGTCTGTAGTCTTTTCTTGTGATGTCTTTGTCTAGCGTTGGTGTCAGGGTAATACTGGCCTCATAAAATGGGTTGGAAATTGTTCTTTCCTCTTCTATTTTTTTATAGAATTTGTGTAGGACTGTATTATCCCACTCATTTTCATTAAATGTTTGATGGAATTCACCAGTGAAGCCCGCTGGGTCTGGGCTTTTCTTTGTGCGAAGATTTAAAATTACTAATTCAATGTCTTTGCTTGATATTAACCTATTTAGATTTTACATTACTTTGTGAGTCAGTTTTGGTAATTTCTTGCTAGGAATTTGTTTCATCTAACTTGTCTAGTTTGTTCGCATGAAGCTGTGAATAATATTCCCTTTTAATCGTTTCGATTTCTGTAGAGCATGTAGTGATGTATCCTCTTTCATTCTGATTTTGGAGTTTATGTCTTCACTCTTTTTTTATTTGTCAGTCTAGCTAACCATTTATCAATTTTGTTGATTTTTCAAAGAACCAACTTTATACATTTCATTGATTGCTCTATTTTTTTTGTTTTCTATTTCATTGATTTTTGCTTTGATCTTTACTATTTTCTTCCTTCCATTTACTGTGGGTTTGATTTGCTCTTCTTTTTCTAGGTTCTTGAAGTGGAAGTTTACGTAACTGATTTGAGACCTTTCTTCTTTTCTAATGTAAACATCTAATGCCAAAAGCTTTCCTCTGAGCTCTAGCTCAGATGCATGCCATAAATTTTGACATATTGCATTTTAATTTTAATTCAGTTTCAAGATATTTCCTAATTTTCCACGTGATTTCTTCTTTGATCCATGGGTTATTTAGAAGTGTAGTATTTAATATCCAAACATTTGGAGATTTCCAAGATTTCTTTCTGTTGTTTGTTTCTACACCACGATGGTTGGCACAAGTAATTTTACTATGATAACTAATACAAAATAATGAAAGTAAATTAAATCAATGCTTCCCAAACTTTAATGTGCACATGAATCATCTGAGTATCTTGTTAAAAATGCAGATTTTGATTCAGTGAAGGCTGGGGTGGGGCTGAGAGTCTGCATTTCTAACACACTCCCTGTGGCTGCTGGTCTTCAGACCACACTTTGGCAAAATTTAAAGAATGATAAAAATTTTCAAGATAGTTAGTATTTAATTTCTTAACTCCATTTATTTTTATGGTATTTTCCAACTAGTAATTTTTATTATTTATTACTGGAAATAAGAGTGTCTATTATCATAGTGCTTTACATTTTTTAGACACCATTTTGACACTTGTCTCATTCATTTTTCACAACAGTAATGTCAAGTAAGGAAGGCATGCATTTATTTTATCATCATTTCAGGAGTGAGGAAACCAAGGTTCAGAGAGATTGAGACTAGCTTGAAGTAGTTTACGCTTTCAAACTTAGATCATGCTCATTCCTTTCAATAGCATTATAAATTTGGAAAGCTGAGTTTTCAGTGTTTGCTGTTATAAAAATAAAACAAGTGTCATGTGAAAATCAACGAGATACCAGAAGTGAAGGTGGTGTTATCCAATCTGATTTTAAGATTTGAGAAGTTGTGAGTGCCCAACAGGCACATTAATATTTAATTGATTTCAGCATGTTTATTTAAGGAAGAAATAAAAAATATTTTTTCAAACTATGTGTATTAATTTTTCAAATGGCTACTACATACTTATATAATACTTGTGTTATTTCAACCTAATAACAGAAGTTTGGTGTGTTCTTGTTGGCCTAGGGATGCTATGAAAAAGTTACTGAGATGCTCAGGGCACCATGAGCTGAGAAAGTTTGGGGACTTCTGCTGTAGATAATTAATCCCACAGTTATCTTTTTTTAATATAATTTTATTTATTTATTTATTTTTCCCCCAAAGCCCCAGTAGATAGTTGTATGTCATAGCTGCATATCCTTCTAGTTGCTGTATGTGGGACACAGCCTCAGCATGGCCGGAGAAGCGGTGAGTCGGTCCGCGCCCGGGATCCGAACCCCGGGCCACCAGCAGCGGAGTGCGCGCACTTAACCACTAAGCCACGGGGCTGCCCCAATCCCACACTTATCTTTAGCTAGGTTTTTCTTGGGAGTTTGTAATTTTCTCTGTTTGCTCACTCTACTGTGTAAATTAATGTGCTGTTTTGGAATTCAAGCATGTCTGAGGAGGGGAACGTGTCGTTTCTATGTTTTTGAAAGTACTTGGTAGAGTCTCATGCTGTGGGTGTTGTCCACGGGGGTGTGGTGCCTTTCACTCATTACGGTGTTGGGGAAACTGAGAAGACATTGCTAAAAGCCACAGGGAGAATGAGCGGCTGAGCCCAGGAGCACATGGAAAGCAGGTTTCTCCAGTCTCTGGGGACTTCTTGCAAAAAAAAAAATCTGCTAAGTCCTTGTAAACTTTGTTTTATGGTTTACTTTGGGGCAGGGAGAAGATAAAAAATTTGTCATCAGAATTTAAGATGTCAACCTAAGTAACTTATCAGAGATTCCAGATACCGCATCTAATTTATTTAATTATTTGTTGATTTTCCAAACCCATCCAACACATTGGATAACAACTAGCCTTTCAAAGTGCTTGATAATGTACTTAAGTTTAAATCAATAAGATGGAGTTTTCTTGAATATTTTTTTCAGTTTGAAGCTTTTCTGTACTTAAATCTTAAATGCTCTGTCTGAGAACATGAACAAGACTTTTTTGTGTGTGTGTGAGGAAGATCGACCCTGAGCTAACATCTGCCAATCCTCCTCTTTTTGCTGAGGAAGACTGGCCCTGGGCTAACATCCATGCCCATCTTCCTCCACTTTATATGGGACGCTGCCACAGCATGGCTTGACAAGCGGTACGTCAGTACGTGCCCGGGATCTGAACCTGCGAACCCCGGGCCGCTGCAGCGTGTGCTTAACCACTTGCACCACCGGGCTGGCCCCATGAGCAAGACTTTTGAGCAGTGATGTAGTATAATATGTGAATAAAATGAAGTAGTGAGAGCTAGTGATTTAAAAGTGCTTTAACATGAAACGCCGCCTGCTAGTCTCGCAGTGTGCATTTTCTCTTCCACCTGCGCCTGAGCTAGCAACCCAGCGGGCACCTCCCCTACAGCTGTTCTGGGCATCATGACATACAGACAGATGCTGGGGCCTGTCTGTCTCATGCTGTATTACAACCTCAGGGTGTGGAGCTGGGTTTAAGTGCTGTTTTTCAAAGCTCCCCAGATGTCCTAACATGCAGCCAGAGCTGAGAACCACGGCATCAAGTTCTTTAGTGTTTCGTTCACTGAGTTTCTTATCTTTCTAAATTTTCTCTTGAAATCACAGTCCAGAGGACCCTGGTAAACTCCCTAGCCTTGATAAAAGAAAATCCTAAATTTGGATCCATTGGTTAATCCACACTTGAGACAACATCTTGAAGGTTAATCCTACCCAAAGGTAAGAAATGAAACTTTTTTTTTCCCCAAGAAGTCCAACTCTTATCTCACATAAGAAAATGGAGAGAGATGGCATTTGCCTTTTCAGAACTCTGCACGCCCAGCCTGAGTCAGCTATTTAGCATGTGATCCAACCATCTTTTGGGTTTATGAATCACAGTCGGCACCTGGGGGCCGAATCTTTGTCTCAGATCTCCTTGTTACCTCCTAAAACCTCCCTATTATGCTTGGTGAGTGGAGTGCAAGGTGGACCCTACAGCCCTCACTCATCTCCAGGCTGGCTGCCCTCGGGAGGTACTTACGCTGCACAACCTTCCCCTGCAGCCCTGCTGGGCCTCAGCAAGAGCTCAATTAATATTCATTCATTCACTAATGTAGTCAACACATATTTGCTGCCTTTTGATTGAGACCATCCCCAACTGATGACATTTTCTACATTATAAACACTCCCTAAGGCTCTCTTTTCCTCTCCACCCCCACACCCCTGGTCCTAGTTGAGGTCCTCATCATCTCTTGCCCAGACGTCTGCAGTAGCTCTCTAATCAGACGTGCTACCTCTCATCTCACCTCTTTTGAACCCAACCCACACACTGGCCAGAGTCATCTATTTAAAACTCAGATACGGCCAGTTCTCATCCCTGTTACCACCCTTGAGAGGCTCCTGCCACTCTGATCTACACTGCCCAGATAAAGATACTACAACTTTCATGAGCTGGTCTCTGCCCACTTCCTTAGCAGCCATCCTGCTCCATCCTCAGCAAATCCTCTAGCAACGCTGATCTATGGCTCTCCACACACATCCCTTATGGGCATTGTTTGAATCATTTCCTATTCATCCTGCTGATGAGAGAGGGATTCAAGTCCTGTGGTTATGGAGATGGCCATGTACACACAGATGGCACTGGACAGATGAGATCAGCAGCAGTTTATTAGTCACATACTCAGCCTGGGGAGGAGGACATCACATACCATGCAGGGCCACAGGGGGGCTGCTTTTGGGAACAGAGTGAACATCCTGTTTCCTGTGGAGGTTGGCTTTGTAGTGTCAAGAGGGTGTGGTGACCGCTGGCTCATGAGGGAGGATGTGGTTGGCTTGTTTAAACTATTCTGTGGGCTAGAGAGAACTGAAACCCGCTACTCAGGGATAAGCAGGAACTGCACCTGGTCCCCTTGACAAGGAGGGTTGTTGGCCAGGGGGCCTTATCCTCGGGAGCAAAGTAGAGAGGGGAACCTGTGGTTAGGGTATTTGAGGCTCTCACCAGATGTCACGGGAGCACTTAATATTGGGCCCTAATTTTAGCCTCACACCACAGGCACGAGTTTCTTCTCTGCATGCTTCTCCGCTTCCCCATTCCCATTTACTCTCAGGGCTGACTCCTGGTCACCCTTTATCTGTCAGCTCAGGCGTCTTCTCCAGCAGGACACTCTCCCTGACCTCTCCCCTCCAGCTGGGTCACTTACCTATCCCAAATACCCTCATTTACCCTCTGGCCCAGAAGCTACAAGGTTACATTTAATTTTCTGTCTTTCCTCTAGAATGTAAGCTCCTTGAGGACAGGGACCCTGCACAACTTATTTGTTTCCATATCCTCAGTGCCTGTCCAAGATAAGATGGTACATTTTAAGAATATAACTAAAAAATTTACTTTTACAAAAAAGTTCTCATTTACTTTTATTAAATTTTACACTGTCAAAAAAAAGCAAGTCAGTTGGAATCCCTCAAGAAAGAAACACAGACAGTGACAAAGCTTCTATGACCCCTGATCTATCAATAGGAGAACATCTCACGACTGGTAAGAAGCAGAGCCAGGATTCAACCCCAGGTGTGCTAGCAGCCTCAGGCCCCACCGGGCCCACAGACAAGTTTTGTTTGGCCTGCAGTGTACTTATAATTTTTTTCCAATTTTTTTATTGTGGTAAAATACACAGAACATAAAATTTACCATATCAACTATTTTTAAGTGTACAATTTAGTGGTATAAACTACTTTCACATTGTTGTGCAACCATCACCACCACTCATCTCCAGAACACTTTTCATCTTATAAAACTAAAACTCTGTACTCATTGAACAATAACTCCCCGCTCTTCCCTCCCCCAGCCCCTGGCAATACCATTCTACTTTCTGTCTTTATGAATTTAACTATGCTAGGTACCTCATATAAGTGGAATGGTACAGTATTTGTCTTTTTGTGACTGGCTTATTTCACTTAGCATAATGTCCTCAAGATTACCCATGTTGTAGCATGTGTCAGAATTTCCTAATTTTTTAAGGCTGAAAAATATTCCATTGTATGTATGTACCACATGTTGCTTATCTATTCATCCATCAATGGACACTTGGTTTGTGTCCTTGTTTTAGCTATTGTGAATAATGCTGTTATGAACATGGGAGCACAAATATCTCTTCGAGATCCTGCTTTCAGTTTCTTTGGATATATACCCAGAAGTGGAATTACTGGATCGTATGGTAATTCTATTTTTAAGTTCTTGAGGAGTTGCCATATTGTTTTCCACAGCGGCTGTACCATTTGACATTCCCATCAACAGTGCCCGAGGGATCCAATTTATCCGGATTCTTGCCAACGCTTGTTATTTTCTGTTTTTCTTTTTTTTTTTTATAATATCCACTCTAATGGATATGAGGTGTTATCTCACTGTAGTTCTGATTTGCATTTCTCTAGTGATTAATAATGTTGAACATCTTTTCATGTGTTTATACAATGCATTTTTTTAAAAAATAGTTGCCAACATGAAAAATCTGCAAATCTCAAAATAACTCCAAATTTCTGGCCTCTTTGACAAATTAAAAGATCTGGCAAAGCTGGGCACTCATTCCTGCAAGGCAACAGTCAGCTAGAGGGGCGGGGGCTGCTCTCTAGAAGGGTCAAGCATTCTCCATTCACCACAGTCCCCACCACTCCCTGTTGCCTGATCTGGGGGGGCACGAGAGTTTGTGGCTCCCTGTGGGAATGTTCAGCATTGCCCTCAACTTGTCTATGTGTCCAGATCTTTGGGCAGACGACTCACCCCAACCCAGCCTCACATGCCCCCACCCAGGCCCCAGGCCTCTGGAAAACTGCCGGAGCAGCTCTGGGGACCACATGTGGCTGGAGCCTCCACTTCTTCTCCATATACTTCTTGTAATCATCAAGAACAGGAGCCTGAAAGTATTTGCCAAGGAAATAATAGAGAGGAACTTTCCCCATAAAACTTAATAAATCAGTCAAGAATTTAGGTGTGACCAGGGAGTGACATACTGAGCCCAAATGATTTCGGGAGGGGCTGCCAGAGGGTTTTTGAAATAAAGAGCAGTCTGAGCGCGGTGGAGCCGGGCGCACAGCCCACGTTCCTGGCGTTATGCTTTATGGGCACGCTTTTTGAGTAAACGGCAATGGCTTGACGAGGCATTCTCGAGATGACAGAGTCTGGAATACCAAAGTTGCTGGCGTGGATCTATTGCCCCGTTAACTAAACAAGTGCGCAAGGGCCCTGCTAGGTGACTAATGCCCTAACGATGCCCCAGTGTGGGTGCTCCATTCCCCCACGGTTTGCTGCCAGGACCCAGGAACTTTGTCAGAGGACACCAAGACTTGGAGAACAAAATCTGGGATCTTGTGTGTCTGGAAAGGCAGGCAGGACCCTCGGCGCCTGCTCCAACTGAGCCTGGTGAGTTACCCAGCATCTCACTGTGAGGAAGGTAGGAGCAGAAGCGTTTGGGGCAAACCCAGAAAAGAGAGGAATTACCGGGGCTGCCTTCCCGGGACCTCTTAGTCTTACCCATATGCAAGGACTTATCCAGAGTGTTAACAACAGAGTAGCTTCTCCTTCCTACCACCTTGGGGATGCGTACCCATTTCACAGAGGAGGAAAATGGAGGGTTGTGTCACAGTGGCACCTGACCTTGGATGTAAACTATAAAAGCCCTGTTAAAGGTCTATTTGGCCATTTTAAAATTCCAAGTTCCTAGCTAAGTTGATTAAGTGCAGCCTGAATCAATTATGGTTTTAGCAAAAAGATGCTCAAGCTACCCACAGCAGTCTCCGTTTTGCAAATGTAGGCTGGCCCCAGAAATACTTAGGGGCCCATAGGGTGTCAGAATAAATGGCCAGCTGCGCTATTATTGTAATAACAATAAGTAAGTTTATCGAGCACCTCCACATATTAACTCTCTTACCATCACCGCAGGCCCTTGAGGTCGTTTTGAATTCAGGGACAGAGCAGCTGAGGTGCAGACAGCTCCAGCAGCTCCGGGGGCAGCACCGCGAGCCATCAGAAGAGCCTGTTCTGTCAACTACTACAGTATTAGGGTTCTGTATGCTTCTCTAAAATAATTGTCATTTGCTCCCCCTGCCTGTTCAGAGCATCATCGCAAAAGCAAATCTGTCCCCCACACCCCTTTTGGTTTCCTACATGAAGCAAGAGCACCTACATCCCTGATTCTCTTTTCCTCACCACACAGTGAAGTGGGTACCAATCTAGTATCTGGAGACGGTTAGCAACGTGGCCACAGGTGTGTGGCGGAGCAGGGCGCACAGGTCTCCCTGCCCAGGTGCCCGGGTCTCTGACCGTCTACCCACGGTGGGCTGCCAGCAAATCTCTGAGGGATGAAGAACTGCACCGAGCAGTTCTTCTAGGTTGCCGAATTCAGATCATTGACAACTTCACCCACTACTCCTCCATACAACAAAAACCTCTTAGGGGCCGGCCCCGTGGCTTAGCGGTTAAGTGCGCGCACTCCGCTGCTGGTGGCCCGGGTTCGGATCCTGGGGGCGCACCGAGGCACCGCTTCTCCGGCCATGCTGAGGCCGCGTCCCACATACAGCAACTAGAGGGATGTGCAGCAACCATGACACACAACTATCTACTGGGACTTTGGCGGAAAAAAAAAAAGGAGGAGGATTGACAATAGATGTTAGCCCAGGGCTGGTCTTCCTCACACACACACAAAAAAAACCTCTTAAATAATATTTAATCACACTTTTGTAAAATACATTACTATCATTATTTTCCTACATTCCTTTTTATTTTTACTTCTTCAACTGCCAGACTTTATTTTATCAATATTGATGGATAGTTTTCTAAAATACATTATACTTTTCCTTACATTTTTTTTTCAGAGCAACTTTACAAAAACTTTATTATGAAGAATTTTAAAGATACACAAAAAAAGTTTATAGTTGACTGAGTCCACAGTACTCATCACCCAGTCCCAGCCCCCACCAGCAGTGGCCAGTCCTGTTCCTCCACACCCTCCCGGGGACCCTCCGCCCCATCTAATTCTGAAGCAAACCCCAGCCACTGTATGACTTCACTGCTAGCTATTTCTGTGCACCTCTAAAAGATAAAATTCTTTTTTAGACATAACTATCCTACTATTATTACATGTAAAAATTAATCATAATTTTTCAATATTATCAGATATACAGTTGTGTTCAAATTTTCAATTGTACCACAAATTTTTACATTTTTTAGCAGATTTTTTTAAAAAATCAAGATTCAAATAAGGACCTCACGTTGCAATTGTTTTTTAAGTGTCTTAATCTAAAGATTTGCCCTCCATCTCTCTCTTTTTTTCCTTATAATTTATGTGTTGAGGAACCCTGAATTCTCTTTATCAGGAAAAATATTTATTGCTTACTTTACAGACAGAGTTCAGAGAACGTTATTCATCTGTTTCTTGATGCCTTGGGATTACCACATAAAATGTCAGCTACTGTTCGTTCTCTGCTGTGATGCGAGCGCTTTCAGGGTCCGACCACGTGGAAATCTCTGAGGCGCCGGAGCTCTCGGCCATCTTTCTCTGTTTGTTCTGCCTCCGCCCTTGCGTCCGTCTGTCCTGCGCGGGGCCCCCCGCGCCGCGCGGGCCCGGGAGAGCGCGCGCCCCCGCGCCCCTCCGCAGCGGGAGCGGCGCACACGCGCGTCGCGGGAGCCCGAGAGCCGCGCCGTCCACGTGCAGCGCGCCCCCCGGCGGTCGTGCTCGGCTGGGGAGCGACCCGCGCGGGAGGGTCCTGTGTCTGGATCTGGCGCCGCCCGTAGGCTGGGCTCAGCTTGTGAATGGTCACTGTATCGTACGCTTACACTTTCTATCTGTTTATATACCTCAGAAAAGGTTTGTTTTAGTGATTAAAAATATACAAAAGTGAACGACTACAAAAGACCTGACATAGCTGCTAGTGGGAGAAGCTAAAGAAAAGAGAGTCATCACGGGGCCTGCTTCCCCACAGCATCCTGGACTCTCCAGGAGAGGTAAACTCCGGGTCTAACTGGCTCGCAGCAAGGGGTGAGGGCAGAGGGAGCACCCCAAAAACCAGCTCTTTCTTGACGCCGTCCCAGCCCCCAAATAAAACTGACTTTCTTCCTTAATACTCATAGTACATCCCATACAAAATTCTCGCCTTGCATTTATTTACTTAACAAACCCTTAAATAGCACTTATACATGTATTAGTATTAATTCATTTAGTCCTCATAAACATCCTTTGAGGGGAGTACCATTAGCATACCCATTTTACAGATGAGGAGACTGAGACAGAGACGTTCAATAACTTGACCAAGGTCTCCCAGCTGGTAAGCGGCAGAGCGGTCTGGCTGGGTGTGACGAGGCAGGTCAGCCCGGCGCACGGACCAGCACGCAGGGCATGTTGCGGGGGAAATGGCCTGTGGCGAGAAGTTCCGCTCACACCGGCTGGGGGGATGACGACACGGAATCCTTGAGTTAGCACCCTCAGGACTCCAGAAAGGACAGGGGTCAGCAGTGGGGCCGTCGCATTACCCAACAGAGGCCCCACTGCGGGGCGTGGGCTTGCGGCGGGACTTGCGTCTCGTCGCCCCCGGGAACGGAGGACTGGTCCCCACCCCGCCCCCGCCCAGGCTCGCCCGGCCGGGCCCGTGGAGTCGTCCGCCCGTCGGGCTCGCCGCGCCGCGCGTCCACGGTGGAAAGCTCCCGCAGCCCCAGGTCTCCTCCCCGCTTCCCGACGGCTCTCAGGCGAGTGGCAGCCCCCAGAGCCCAGGCGCGCGGTGACTCCTCCTCGTGCCCCCCAGGGCTGCACAGGGTTTCAGCAACCGAGTCCCAATCTTGGCACCCGCACCTGCTCTCCGGTGACCGGGGCACGTCCCTTCTCTGAGCCCCAGCTCCTTCTCTGTAAATGGTGGGAAATGATGCTAGTAGGACGGCTGGGCTTCGATTGCTGATACCGGACATATAAAAAATGCACGTTACATGCCAGCCACCTCCGCCCCCTAATCTCGCTCGGGCTCGGCACTGCGCGCCGCAGCTGTGACGGCTGGTCTGCTAACCTGCCTCTCCCCCTGCCCTTCCCTTGGGCGGTCTCTCCTCTCTGTGGTCAGGGGCGTTTTCTCAACTCCAGAGAGGCTCCTGTCGCTCCTCTGCTTAAAGCTCTTCTCTGTGAAATTTTATGCTGGTGGGAAATCAGCCACTGGGACCGAGAACGGAGAGAAGAGCCATTCGGAGCTGGCATAGCCCAGCTGCAGACACAGACTTCTAGGAGGACAGAACTAGGAGCTCCTTGCACCACCCTGCGATGAAATCCTGTAGTAAAAGTAAATGTGTTAACTACCTTTTAGGAGAAAGTAAAATTATCGTTACTTGTAGGTGATATGATTGTATATCTGGGAAACTAAGAAGAATCAACTGAAAAATGAATAGAAAGCAGAAGAAAATTCAGTAATGTGAATTTACTTATTTAATATACAAAAAGCAATCACTTTTTGATGTGCAAAGAACCTATTAGAAAATACAATAGAAGAAAAGTCTCATTTACAATACCCACAAAAGACAGAATACCTAGGAATAAACTCAATTAAAATGAATTTAAATGAATCAGACTTTAGAGCTCTCACAAAGCTTTAAAAAAAACCAAACTTGAATGAACAGCAAGATATACCCTATTTTTGAATAGCAAGAACTGACATTATATTTTTTCTCCCTGAATTTATCTAAAAATTTAATGCAGCTTCAGTGAAAATATCTACTTTTTAATTAGACACCTGATTCTATAGTTCATATGAAAAGTAAAACATGCAAGAATCGCCAAGAAAATTCTTCAAAAGAAGCCTAGTAGGGGTAGACTATTCCTTCCATGTAATAAAAGGCATTATAAAACTATACTTAATTAAAGAAGCTTGAAATAGCATCTGGATGTACAGCTAGATCAATGCAACGAATTAGAGACTCCCGAAATAACCCAAATACATATGGAAAGGTGGCATTTCAAAGCAGTGAAAAGGAGACAGATTATTCAATAAATGGCTTCGGGACAGCTGAGTGCCAGCTGGAGCCACACCTTGCTCCTTACACCAAAGTCAATTCCAGATGGATGAAAGTACTTTTAAAAACATAAAAGTACCAGAAGAAACTTGAGGGTTGGTTTTTCTTTAAATCATCTCCAAATAGAGAAGATCTAAGACATAAAATTCAGAAGCTATAAAGGCAAAGATTGCTACATTTATGTACATATAAAGTTTATTTAGTAAAAATACTTACTTTAAAAGTTTTTTTAAATGACAAACTTGGAAAAACATTTGCTACTCATATGACAAAGACCCAATTGCCTTAATATGTAAAGAACTGTTATATAAACACGAAAAGAGCTGATAAATATCAACAATCTACCATCCGAAAGAAAAATGAACAAAAGAGAAGAACAGGAAGTTTATAAATGAAAAGGTTCTCAACCTAACTTACAATGAAAGAAATGGAAATCCCAACAGGACAATAAAAATTTTAAAAAATCAATAATTCACGTTGCAAGCACGCATGGAAAAGGTACTGCTGATGCGAGGTAAATGACTGCGATTTCTTTTCAGGGCCATTTGGCATTAATTATCAAAAATTAAAATGCATGTACTCACTGATCTAGCAATTCTTCCTCTACTAGGGATTCATCCTACAGATATACCTCAGGGCAAAATTTGATGAATGAGAATGTTACAGAAACATTCTTTATAATGCATAGGATTGGAAACAATTCAAGTGGCCTTTCACTAGGAAACTGGCCAAGTGTGTTCTAGAATGGGGATTGACAAACTTTTTCTTAAAAAGCCAGACAGTATTTTAGGCTTTGTGGGCCAAGATGCAAGAGAGGTTATTATGTAGGTGCTACTTTAAAACTATTCTCAGCTCAAGTATGAAAACAGGCAGCTTTGGTCTCAGGTCTAGAATATCCACACAATGAAATGCTCTCCAGGGTATGATGAGGTATGTCTAAATATTGATTGTGTGGAAAAGCCCCAGTGCATACATTTTAAAAAGCAAGAGATAGAGCAGGATACAAAATCAACACACAAATATCAGTTGTGTTTCTATACACTAACAGTGAACAGTTTGAAAAAGAAATTAAGAGAATAATTCCATTTATAGTAGCATCAAAAAGAATAAAATACTTAAGAACTAACTTAACCAAGGAGGTGAAAAGCTTATACACTGAAAAGTACAAAATATTGATAAAAGAAATTAATGAAGATGTAAATAAATGGAAAGATATTTCACGTTCATGGAGTGGAAGACTTAATACTATTAAGATGTTAATATTACCCAAGGTGATCTACAGAGTCAATGCGATCCCTATCAAAGTCCCAATGACGCTTTTCACAGGATGAGAAAAATCCGTCCTTAAATTCATATAGAACCTCAAGGAACCCCAAAGAGCTAAAACAATCTTGAGGAAAAAAACAAAAAGTTGGAGGACTCATACATCATGACTTCAAAAGTTACTACAAAGCTACAGTAATGCAAACTGTGTGGTACTGGCACAAAGACAGAAATATAGACCACTGGAATAGAACAGAGAGCCCAGAAGTAAACCTCATATGTAGGGTCAAATGATTTTTGATGAGGGCGCCAAGACCTACAATGGGGCTTTCCAACAAATGGTCTTTCCAACAGTCCTTTCAGCAAATGGTGCTGGGAAAACATTTCCCCAAAGAAGATGTACAAATGGCCAATAAGCACACAAAACAATTCTCGATATCACTAATCATTAGGGAAATGCAAATCAAAACTACAATGAGATATCGCTTCACACCTGTAAGGATGGCTACTATCAAAAAAACAGAAAATAAGTGTTGGTGAGGATGTGGAGAAATTAGAACCCTTGAGCACTGTTGGTGGGAATGTAAAACGGTGCAGCTGCTGTGGAAAACAGTTTAGCGGTTCCTCAAAAATTTAAAAATAAAATTGCCGTATGATCCAGCAATTCCATCTCTGGATATATACCCAAAAGAACTGAAAGCAGGGTCTTGAAGAGATATTTGTACACTCATGTTCATAGCAGTACTATTCCCAGTAGCCTAAAGGTTGAAGCAATTCAAGTGTCCGTTGACAGATGAAAGGTTAAACAAAATGTGGCATTACATACAATGGAATATTGTTCAGCCTGAAAAAGAAATGACGTTCTGATACATACTACAACATAGGAGAACCTTGAAGACATTATGCTAAGTGAAATAAGACATACACAAAAGCACAAATATTGTCTGATTTCACTTATATGAGGTCCCTGGAATAGTCAGTCATAGAGACAGAGAGTAGAATGGTGATTGCCAGGGGCTGGGGGAAGGAGAGAATGGGGAGTTATTGTTTAATGGATACAGAGTTTCAGTTTGGGATGATGAAAAAGTTCTGTACATAGTGGTTAAGGTTGTACAACAATATGAATGTACTTAATGCCATTGAACTGTGCACTTAAAAATGATTGAAATGGTGAATTTTATATTATTATGTATATTTTACCTGAATAATAAAAAAGAATATAATTTAAAGTTTTTAAAAAACAAAGGATATAATAGTAAGCTTCTATCTGCATAAATGTATGTGTGTGTATGTATGCACAAATATATATTTGCATGTGTACAGGAAATTTCTGAAGGATACATGAGGAGTGACAGTGGATTTCTGGGATGACAGAGAGCCTTATTTTTTCAATAAAAACACTAGATTTAGAAAAGCATATGTGCCATAAAATGGTAAAGGGTTTTCGATAGTCATAGGTCATCAAAATCCCTTTTGCCACACACAAACTTGTATCTCCAAATCTGTTCCCCCACCAGTCACACATACACACCGCACCTACTGTTAGAGCCAACACTAGCCCAGTCAGCACCTTTGTGTAATTAGAAAAAGGCATCCATTCCTTTGGGTAGATATAGTCCCATAGACATGCAGCTTGGGGAACAGAGAGGAGAATGGATTTTAGCTCCCAGCCCCTGAGTACCTTTTGGCAGTGCACAACATGCACAACTGTTCATGGTGGCCCTGGCTGGAGCCACATTTTCTCAAGTATCTTGGGGGAGATACTTGAGACTCCAAATATTCCGTTTTTCCTTAAACTTTTGCCGACTACTTTAGCATTCATCAGTGGATTCGACAATTATTATTATGATTTTCTTAATTAATATGATTTTCCTCATCCCTTCTACATGTATTTTTTTTTCCCCCAAAGCCCCAGTAGATAGTTGTATGTCATAGCTGCACATCCTTCTAGTTGCTGTATGTGGGACGTGGCCTCAGCATGGCCGGAGAAGCGTTGCGTCGGTGCCCGCCCGGGATCCGAACCCCGGGCCGCCAGCAGCGGAGCGCGCACACTTAACCGCTAAGCCACGGGTCTGGCCCATCGTCTACGTGTATTAATTAGAGTGCTTCTGTAAGGAAGAGCTGTCCTTCCTCCCTTATTTATTTACTTACTGACTTTTAAAAACTTATTTACTTATATCAGTATGTACTCATGGATGCTTAATTTATTTTATCGATTATAATCCAACATTGTTGTTATTTATCTTGTTCCTTCAATTTTTCCAGCTTTGGCCGTTAGGAGCTCTTTCAGGTTAATTCCTGTGCCTTTTGACATGCCCCCATCCTTTTCACCTACTTCCTTACTCACTGGCACCACAAGATGCTTCAGGCTCATCTCGTATTTTCCCTGCCCTAGTCCTGGAATAGAAACACAAATGAGATTGCTGTCTAATAAATGATGAATAGAACAAAATATAATTATTGGCATCTGCAAGATAGAACCCAAATCATATCCCGGATCTCCATATCACCACCATTAGAAACTCTGTAATTAGATACTGTAGTTTTATTTTACTTTTTTGTTCATTTAAGTAACAACTAGAACAGTACATGACACATAGTAGGTCATAACATAACATCTCTGAGAATGCATGTTCTGCACTAAAGCATTTTTCTTCTTTAGCCCCGGAAGAAATTATCCACGAGACTGAATTTGGGTTTCTCTTCTTCTTCAAGATATTGGAGAAAATGGTTGGATCACATCTCTGATCACCTCAAGTCTTATGCTCAGAACAGCCCTCAATTCTGGACCTTAATTGCAGAACCTGGGATGAGAGAGGTAAGGGGGAAGATGGCAGGATGCTGGAGGGATTTGAGCGAGAGTCAAAAAGTCGCCACCTCTGGAGGGCCTCCAAGCCTGCTGGCCCAGCCAACGGGCCTTGCCAGCTCATTTTCCAGGTTGTTGTTGCTGTTTTACCCTGGATATGCTCCTTCTCAACCCCAGGACTGTTTAAGTCTTGAGGAGAAAGAGCAAGAAAGCAAAGCAAGCAAACGTAGGGAGTTTTCTCTGCATGTGTTCCCTGGATATTTGGGCTCTGGCATCCAGCCAGGAAAAACACAGACAATCCAAGAACCATCCCCCTCGGCCAGAACCTGCCCGCTTCAGCTCAGAGGTTTCCTTAGTTTGCAGGCAGGGGTGAAGAAGCTAGAGGTTGGTTTAATCTCAGTCCTGAGGCTCCTCAGCCTGCGGCTCTGCCTCCGTGCCCTATGAACTTGTCCGAAACACGAGACAAGGTGCCGCCGGGCACACTCCCCGTGGGAGCCAGCAGAAAAGCCGGGGGTGTTCAGCAAAAAGCAAAGAAAAACCCAGAAGACTGAAGGCCAAGAACCCCCCAGGAGTCAGCCTCAGGCTCGGACAGGGCATAAAGCCAGGGTGACGCAAAGATGCCACCTATTTTCTGGGTCCCTGAAACTAAGTTTTTTGGTCGTGTTAGCTTAAGTAACTAAGTAGCTAAGGAAACTAAGTTTTGGATAGAAAGCCACATAGCAAGAATAGGGATTCTTAGGATCAGGCCACATTTAAAATTGACTAAAACCTGAGGCTTTTGGTATAGATACTATTTTCCTAACCATTGAGAAAGCTTGCTGCAAAGGAAGTATTGCTCAAAAAATTTTTTTTAAGGAGTATAAGAGAACTCCTGTGTTTCTTTACATCTCTATAAGCTTTTATGTCCTCATTTCTGGGAAACTGGAACCTAGATGAGAACAATGTATTGAAATCACTGGAAGTGTAAACAACTGATATAGATTGAATTGTGTCCCCCCAAAAAAGTTGTGTTGGAGTCCTAACCCCCAGTACCTCGGAATGTGACCTTATTTGGAAATAGAGTTTTTGCAGATTTAACCAAATTAAGATGAGGTTACTGGTGTCCTTATAAAAGAGAGAAATTTGGACACAGACATGCACACAGAGGGAAGATGATGTGAACACACACAAGGAGGACACCGTATGAAGAAGGAGGATTGGAGTGGCACATTCGTAAGCCAAGGAACGCCTGCGTCTACTAGAAGCTAGGAGAGAGGCAGGGAATAGTTCTTTCCTTGGAGCTTGACAAGGACCATGGCCCTGCCAGCACCTTGATTTCAGACTTCTGGCCTCCAGAACTATGAGACGATAAATTTCTGTTGTTTTAAGCCACCCAGTTTATGGTGTTTTGTTATGGCAGTCCCAGGAAACGAATACAGTAGTGTTGGAAGGCTGCACATTCACTGTTGTAAAATTATGTTCATAAGACAGTCTCCAGGCTCTTTGAGGATTTCATAGGATTTCATCTATTTCCCAAGCAAGTCCTCAGGTAGCAGCCAGGGAGATAGACACATGTGTGTACATATCCCAGCTGCACAATTTATTAGCTGCGTGACCTTGGGCAAGCTCCTAAATCTCTCTGAATCTCTTTCATCGTCCGTATGAGGCTAATGAAACTTTCTTCCTAGGGCAGCCTAAAGACTAAACGAAATAACGTTTTATAAATTACCAATATGGGGCCTCACACATGGTGGCTTTTCAACGGATGTTGGTTCCTTTCCTAACAAACATGAAAGAAGACCCTGCCCTCTAGCAGGTGAGCTGGTCTTAGCTGAGAGCCTAATGTCTATTCAGCCTAGTTGATATTAGTAAGTGTAGTGGACACTGTCAGGGCTCTGCCCAGATCCTCCAGGAGCCCTTTAACTGTTTTGGCTATCCGCCCTTGAGTGTGCTTCCAATGGTTCACACCTGAGACTCTTCACTGGAGGACTGTTCTCAGGCTACTGGAGCTACTTTTTGCACACTCGGGTTGCTAGAAGTCCCTGGGAGTTAATACCCTCCACCCAGGGCAGCCCGTGACCAAGGCCTGAAGGAGGCTGGAGTTCCTTTGTTTTGAGTCAGGAAACTGAAGCAAAACTTACACTCTTGAGTTCACTCAGGCTAAAGCCACAGGACTTAACTTGAAAGCACATGGTCACTTAGCTCTTCTCTGTTGTGCTTCTCCTACTCCCACATCCATCTTCCCAGTGAGAACATACTTAATAAATCACTTACGCTTAAGTCCTCAATCCAGGGTTTGCTTCTGGGGCACCTGACCCAAGACAATAAGCTTCAGAACATCTCATGCATAAATGCCACATGATATTGAAGTTCTGATGTCAGAACTAAAAGAACTGACCAGATTGTACATTCACATCATTCACTATTTTAATAGCTATAATAAACATACTAGTAACAACTTATTCATGTGCCCAATATCTGCATTATGGTCAATCCTAATGTTCTAATCCTCATAACTAACCTACAAGATAGATAGTTTTATCCTTGTGGCAGTTTTAAAAAATGGCCACAAATTCTTGGACTCTTTTCCCATTAATGTCTATGTCCCCTCCCCTTGAATCCTGCTATTTCTGAAGTAACTTGCTCTATTTTGATAACTTGTCCCTCAATTGCCAAGACCTGGCCACTCTGGAATACACTTTACCAGGTCAGGACATCCCGCCATGTGGGTTGATTAAACTTAAATTGTACCTCTAGTAGACTGGATATATTTGGGTCTTGCTTTTATAGTTAGCCTGACAATCTCTGCCTCTTGATTAAAGTATTTGGTCCATTTATATTTAATGTAATTATTAATATAGTTGGATTTGAGTCTACCATTTTGCTTTTGTTTTTTATTTGTCTCATCTGGTTTTAGTTTCTTGTTTTCTCTTTTCTTGAACTTTTTTGGTTTAATAAAATATTTGATTAAACTTAGGATTTAGAATCTTGGATTTTCTAGGCAGTTGCTCAGTCAGTGAGCTCCAAATCCACAGCTGTGAACTCTCTTTAATTTTTTGTAATAGCACATTTTCTTAACTATCCATGATGATGTTTATGAAGTCAATATCTGGCTTAATTATATTCGAGTTTCAAACAAGGTAAGTGAAATCTTCAGAAGTTATTGATTTGGGAGTTGACTAAAACAGTAGTTTGTGGGTTAATACTGTATAAAAATACTTCCATATGATCCATATAAAGGAGAAGTTACATAGCGTAAGGTAAAAAAAAATGGGCTTAGAGAACCAGCTTAGAGAAGCCACTTTGCAGGCAAAAAAAATTCAGCAAGAATGGGAATTATCATCCACTCTGTTGGCACTATATTTTCAGGTTGTTAGTGTATCCCACATCAGATGGCATGTCTGTGATACATGTTTTAGGAGAGACCGGCAAAAATATTTGCTGATATTTCTTTGATCTATAAATCAAACTTTGTGGCCATATCTCCCTTGATCTGCCCTCTTATATGGTGGCTGGGGTATTGCCACAGAGCCTTAAATGTGTAACAAACATTAATTGATTGACATTTACAGCTTTAGTTTCATTGGACAAAAAGTCAGCAGAATACGTCAAGATTAATTAATACAGTTTGGTGATTGGGTAAGCATGGGAAAGAAGACAAGCAAAAAGGGGGCAATTAACATTTATAGGATCCTGGCTATCTTCCCAGCAAGGTGCTATGAGTGTTTATGAGATGATGACAGATCCGTGGACCCTCACAGGGAGGTTGGGCATATCAAATGGGAAAGGCACATGACATCTCCTTGAAAACTATCAATGGGGTAAATGCTATCTTCAGTTGGGTTGCCTGGAGCAGAGCCTGAGTCAGGGAATCAGGTGCACAGAATAGCCTGAGGGGATGCACTCAGGAGAAAGAAAGGGAGGGAAGCTCTGTGTCTTCATTTCCTCATTTGCATTTTTGGGATAAATATCGGAAATTATTCACCGATTATTTTCCAGCACATTATATACCAGGCACAGTTCTAGGTGCCAAGGTTAACACAAACGAAAGAAACCAAGGCCCCTGCCCCTCATGGAGCTGACATTCTTGTGGATTTCATTACTTCCTGGTCCCCTTCAACTTCTCCTGGGGTTTACTGATCAAGTACCTTGTTCCAAGGCACTTACCCTAGAGCAAGGGGGACACCCTGGACCTGCATCTTCTTCTGAGAGGCTCGGAGTCCTCTCTTGACCTATGTCATCCTAATGGCTTCCCAGTGAGCCAAGCGGGGTAAGGGTATTATTTCCATTTTACAAACAGGGGCATGGTGGTCCCGTGACCACCCCACAGTCACCCCGGGATCCGTGTCAGAAACATACTAAAAGTAAGGTCTCCTGCTTTTTAGACTGCTTCCTTCAGTCTTCCAGCAACCAGCATTGGAAGTAAAGATGGATTTAGATTTGATATGAGGATTAGCTCATCGAAAGCCTTCTGTGACGCTTCAGATTCCTGAGGATGAACGTCTGAGGTCTTGGCTTCCTACCTCATCACTGCCCAAGGGCCCAGGGCTAGGGTCCAACTGGCCCCTCAGAGAGTTGGAAAAGTGGTGGACAGGCAGGGTGATGGAAAAGTGAGAGTCCGGCCCATGTGGCTATAACATTCCTGCGCCCCGTAACCTCTTCATTTTGTTTGGTTTATAAATCAGCTCCCTCCCTGATGTGTCGATTTTTTAAAACTCCATTAGAAATTGCAATTGAGTTACTTCAACAAAACGGATAAGTGTGTACTTTACATGATAATTCTCTGAAGTCCAGACATTATTATGACCAAAGAGAACAGTTTATGGCACCATTTGGCTGACCCCTGTTTCTGCACTCCTGGTGGCTTGGTGACTAAACCCCCAGGTGAATTATCACTTGACAATTTTCAAAAAGTAAATTAGCTTCTCAAGTACAGAAAGGACTTGAGTGAGCTTTCCTTTCTGAACAGGAAGTTGAGTTTGGAGGTTCACCGCTCCTCAGAACTCCTGAACTGACACAGGGACCCTCAGGCTGACACTGAACGCTCCATAAAAAGTGTTCAAAGTAGATTCTAGAACTTGTCTGACTGCTTTGCCTACAAATATTCATAATAACACTACTGTGGAGTTTGGGGTTTGAGCTATTTCTGGATTTTTCTGAAGTTTCTCATTACATCCCTGTCCTCGATAATGTTAAACAATGTGAGTGTGGTCCAAGTCAGGGCTCTGGAGGCCAGCAAGATGCATGTTAGATGTGGATATTTGTGCTGCTGCCTATTGAAGACCTTGCACGCACATGTGTGTGCACATACACACACTCACCTGTCCCACACGACTGAGAACTTGGCCACTAACCTTGAGGGTTGAGCCTGGGGGACTGGGAGTCAACAGTAAAAATATTCTGCAGTGGTGGAAATGACCACATTCTGTAATCCTGCGGCCTGAAAACAACTCCTGCTGAAGGAAGTGGGACCGACAGGGGAAGGAAGTGGGACCGACAGGGGAAGGAAGAGTCTCTGTGATTGAACAGCTGCTTGATGAAGTAAGTGGAACCAGAAGAACCAACCCCTCTAGGATTTTCAGCCTGGCGGTTCACCTCTCTCTCTTTCACGTGGAAGTTTTGTTCAATATTGTGATAATCACTGTGCCATTTAATTAAAAGCTGTTTGGGGGCCTGCCTAGTGGCATAGTGGTTAAGTTCGCACACTCCACTTAAGCGGCCTGGGGTTCGCAGTTTCCAATCCCGGGTGTGGACCTGTGCACCGCTTGTCAGGCCATGCTGTGGTGGCGTCCCCTGTAAAGTAGAGGAAGATGGGCATGGATGTTAGCCCAGGGCCAGTCTTCCTCAGCAAAAAGAGGAGGATTGCCATGGATGTTAGCTCAGCACTAATCTTCCTCACAAAACAAAACAAAACAAAACAACTGTTGGGGAATAGGTTAAATGACTAGTCAAAAGCTTATATTACTTGAAGGGAAGGGAGGTGACTGCTAATCTGCTTATAGATGCAAAGTTCCTTTTGGGGATAATGAAAATGTTCTGAAATTGGATGATGGTGATGGTTGCACAACTCATAAATGCTTGAAACCATTGAATTGCACACTTTAAGTGGGTAAAATTTATGGCATGCAAATTATATCTTAATAAAGCCATTGGAAAAAAAATCTTTGCTACAGGTTGCTAGTTTTTATAGAAAGGACAATGGGCAGAGATGTGCACGTGAGCCACGTAAGGCCTTAAGAATCATTTTAACCCATTTCAATCTTAATGAAAGGCTTATTCGCTTCTAAGTTCCAAAGCTGGGTAAAACAAAACAATTGACTGTTGCTTTGCCTACTTTAGAGATTTTATAAATGATGATATATTTTGTTAACTCAAGACTTTACACTGTTGTGGGGCCCCCAAATCCACGACCCCTGGAATGTTAACCCCCTTTTCATCATGATCCGAACTGTTAAGATCGATACTACGAGAAGAGAGCCCCAGTGTGTTCCCCATGGAAATATACCCAAGAAGTTAATGCAGAAAGAAAATCTTATACGGTTGTCTCCAGATGCTAACACCACTGGGGAGGAGACTGGCACCTCTGAGTTCACTACACAATCTCTTGGTGCCTTGGTTTCCCCAGCTGTGAAGCAAGATGGAGAGATACCAGGTCATGTTGGATGGTTTTGTTACTTGCTGTCCTCCACTTGATCCAGTCCTGACACATGACCTTCTCTCCCAGCCTTATGGGTATATTGTTGTCTTGGAAATTACTTTAGAAACCTGTGGTGGAAAGTTCTTGAGTGTGAGTCATTCAGGTTTAAGTTAAATAACTTCTTACATCGTGCTGACCCCCTTGTTGAACTAGACGTCTTCCAGGGATAGCACACATATCTGACACAACTGCCTCCTGAATGATGACTAAGACCACACACTCCAGGTCTCCACTGGGACAGGGCCACAGAGAGGAGGGGCTGCTCGCTTTTGGACGGTAGCTGCCCTTCTTCACATCGCTGGCAGTTTCTTTTTTTCATCTCTTTCTTTTTCCATTTATTTTATTGAGGTCATAATGGTTCATAACATTGTGTAATTTCAGGTGTACATTATTATTTACCGGTTTCTGTATAGACTGCATCGTGCTTACCATCAATAGTCTAACTTTTTCTTTTTTTGATTCTCTTGTTATCTTAATGATTGTAAGGAGCAACTACTTCCTTCTCTATTTATTTCACTGATCTTTTCCTCTTCTGCAATTTTTAAAATTATTTTATTGAGGTCATAATGGTTTCTAACATCGTGAAATTTCAGTTGTATGTTGTTATTTGTCAGTCATCGTATACATGTGTCCCTTTACCCCTTATGCCCACCCCCCAATGCCTTTCCCCTCTGGTATCCACTAATCTGTTCTCTCTGTCCATGTGTTTATTTATATTCCACATGTGAGTGAAATCATATGGTGTTTTTCTTTCTCTGGCTTATTTCACTTAACATAATACCCTCAAGGTCCATCCATGTTGTTGCAAATGGGACAATTTTGTCTTTTTTTATGGCTGAGTAGTATTCCATGGTATATATATACCACATCTTTTTTATCCATTCATCAGTTAACTGGCACTTGGGTTGCTTCCACGTCTTGGCCATTGTGAATAATGCTGCAATGAGTATAGCAGTGCACAAGTCTCTTTGAATTGTTGATTTCAAGTTCTTTGGATAAATACTCAGTAGTGGGATAGCTGGGTCATATGGTATTTCTATTTTTAATTTTTTGAGAAATCTCCATACTGTTTTCCATAGAGGCTGCACCAATTTGCAAACCTACCAGTAGCGTTGAGGGTTCCTTTTTCTCCACATCCTCTCCAACATTTGTTGTTTTTTGTCTTGGTAATTATAGCCATGCTAACAGGTGTAAGGTGACATCTCATCGTGGTTTTGATTTGCATTTCCTTGATGATTAGTGATGTCGAACATCTTTTCATGTGCCTGTTGGCCATCAGTATATCTTCTTTGGAAAAATGTCTGTTCATATCCTCCGCCCATTTTTTGATGCGTTGTTTTTGTTGTTGTTGTTGAGTTGTATGGATTCTTTATATATTTTATTAACCCCTTGTCAGATATATGATTTGCAAATATTTTCTCCTAGTTGATGGGTTGTCTTTTCATATTGTTCGTGGTTTCCTTTGCCTTCCAGAAGCTCTTTAGTCTGGTGAAGTCCCATTTGTTTATTTTTACTTTGTTTCCCTTTCCTGAGTAGACATGTATTTGAAAAGATGTTTCTAAGGCCGATGTCAAAGACTGTACTGCTTATATTTTCTTCCAGGAGTTTTACGGTCTCATGTCTTATTTTCAAGTCCTTAATCCATTTTGGGTTAATTTTTGTGTATGGTGAAAGATAATGGTCTACTCTCATTCTTTTGCATGTGGCTGTCCAGTTTTCCCAGCACCATTTATTGAAAAGATTTTCCTTTCTGCATTGTATGTTCTTGGCTCCCTTGTCAAAGATTAGCTGTCCGTAGATGTGTGGTTTTATTTCTGGGCTCTCAGTTCTGTTCCATTGATCTGTGTGCGTGTCTTTGTGCCAGCACCCTGCTGTTTTGATTACTATAGCTTTGTAGTATATTTTGAAGGCAGGGATTGTGATGCCACCAGCTTTGTTCTTTTTTCTCAGGATTGCATTAGCTAGTTGGGGTCTTTTGTTATGTCATATGAATTTTAGGGTTCTCTGTTCTATTTCCGTGAAGAATGTCATTGGGATTCTGATTGGGATTGAGTTGAATCTGTAGATTGCTTTAGGTAGTATGGACATTTTAACCACGTTTATTCTTCCAATCCATGTGCATGGAATATCATTCCACTTCTTTATGTCATCGTGGATTTCTTTCAGTAATGTCTTATAGTTTTCATTGTATAGATCTTTCACCTCCTTGGTTAAATTAATTCCTAGATATTTTGTTCCTTTTTTTTTTTTTTTTTTTGCAGTTGTAAATGGGATTGTATTCTTGAGTTCTCTTTCCCTTTGTTGTTAGAGTATAGAAATGAAACTGATTTTTGTAAGTTGATTTTGTACCCTGCAACTTTGCTGTAGTTGTTGATTATTTCTAATAGTTTTCTGATGGATTCTTTAGGGTTTTCTATATATAGGATCATGCCATCTTCCAACAGTGAAAGTTTCACTTTTTCCTTTCCAATTTGGATTCCTTTTATTTCTTTTTCTTGCCTATTGCTCTGACCAAAACCTCCAGTACTATGTTGAATAGGAGGGGCAAGAGTGGGCATCCTTGTCTTGTTCCTGTTCTCAGAGGGATGGTTTTCAGTTTTTCTCCATTGAGTATGATGTTGGCTGCGGGTTTGTCATATATGGGCTTTATTATGTTGAGGTACTTTCCTTCTATACCCATTTTATTGAGAGTTTTTATCGTACATGGATGTTGGATCTTGTCAAATGCTTTCTCTGCGTCTATTGAGATGATCATGTGGTTTTTATTCCCCATTTTGTTAATGTGGTCTATCACATTGATTGATTTGCGGGTGTTGAACCATCCCTGTGTCCCTGGTATAAATCCCACTTGATCATTGTGTATGATCCTTTTAATGTGTTGCTGTATTCATTTTGTGAATATTTTGTTGAGGGTTTTTGCATCTATGTTCATCAGCAATATTGGCCTGTAATTGTCCTTCTTTGTGTTGTCATGGTATGTTGGCCTCATAGAACGAGTTAGGAAGTGTCCTATCTTCTTCAATTTTTTGGAATAGTTTGAGAAGGATAGATATTAAATCTTCTTTGAATGTTTGGTAGAATTCTCCAGAGAAGCCATCTGGTCCTGGACTTTTGTTTTTTGGGAGGTTTTTGATTACCATTTCAATCTCTTTACTTCTGATTGTTCTATTCAGATTCTCTATTTCTTCTTGATTCAGTATTAGGAGGTTGTATGAGTGTATGAATTTATCCATTTCTTCTAGGTTATCCAACTTGTGAGCATTCAGTGTTTCATAGTATTCTCTTATA
The DNA here is from genome assembly GCF_057802395.1 of Ceratotherium simum simum. Taxonomy (NCBI): domain Eukaryota; kingdom Metazoa; phylum Chordata; class Mammalia; order Perissodactyla; family Rhinocerotidae; genus Ceratotherium; species Ceratotherium simum. Next base: position 44,480,451 of record NC_141920.1, on the reverse strand, counting down.
ATCCTTTGTGTTTCTGTGGTATCCATTGTAATTTCTCCACTTTCATTTCTAATTTTATTTATTTGAGTCTTGTCTCTTTTTTTCTTAGGAGTCTGGCTAAGAGTTTGTCAATTTTGTTTATCTTCTCAAAGAACCAGCTCTTAGTTTCATGGATCCTTTCTACTGTTTTTTTGGTCTCTATTTCTTTTATTTCTGCTCTAATTTTTATCATTTTCCTCCTTCTACTGACTTTTGGCCTTGTTTCTTCTTGTTTTTCTAGTTCTGTTAGGTGTATTTAAGATTAATTATTTGAGATTTTTCTTGTTTTTTGAGGTGGGCCTGTATTGCTATGAATTTCCCTCTTAGAACCACTTTTGCTGCATCCCATAAGAGTTGGTATGATGTATTTTCATTTTCATTTGTCTCCAGATATTTTCTGATTTCTTCTTTGATTTCTTCATTGATCCATTTGTTGTTCATTAGCATGTTTTTTAGTCTCCACATATTTGTGACTTTTCCCAGCTTTTTTCTTGTAGTTGATTTCTAGTTTCATAGCATTATGGTTGGAAAAGATGCTTGATATGATTTCAATCTTCTTCAATTTATTGAAGCTTGCCTTGTTTCACAGCATATGGTCTGTCTTTTAGAAAGTTCCATGTGCACTTGAGAAGAATGTTCTATATGTATCTATTAAGTCCATCTGGTCCAGTTTTTCATTTAATTCCACTCTTTCCTTGTTGACTTTCTGTCTGGATGATCTATCCATTGATGTAAGTGGGGTGTTGAGGTCCCCTACTGTTATTGTGTTGCTGTTAATTTCTCCTTTTAGGTCCATTAATAGTTGCTTTATATACTTTGGTGCTCCTGTGTTAGATGCATATATATTCATAAGTGTTATGTCCTCTTGGTGGAATATCACTTTTATCATTATATAGTGCCCCTCTTTGTCTCATTGCCTTTTTTTTTTTTGTGAGGAAGATCAGCCCTGAGCTAACATCTGTCACCAATCCTCCTCTTTTTCCTGAAGAAAACTGGCCTTGGGCTAACATCTGTGCCCATCTTCCTCTACTTTATATGGGATGCCGCCACAGCATGGCTTGACAAGCGGTGCATTGGTGTGCGCCTGGGATTGGAACCCCAGGCCGCCACAGCAGAGCATGTGCATTTAACTGGTACGCCACTGGGCTGGCCCCTTTTTTATCTTGAAGTCTGCTTTGTTTGATATAAGTATGGCAACACCTGATTTCTTTTGCTTGCCATTCGCTTGGAATATCATCTTCCATCCCCTCACTCTGAGCCTGTGTTTGTCTTTAGAGCTGAGATGTGTTTCCCGAAGGCAGCATATTGTTTGGTCTTGTTTTTTAATCCATCCAGCCACTCTGTGTCTTTTGACTGGAGACTTCAATCCATTTACATTTAGAGTGATTATTGATATATGAGGGCTTAATAGTGCCATTATCTCTTGTTTTCCAGTTGTTCTATATTTCCCTTGTTTCTCTTCCCTTGTATTACTGACTGCCATTTCAGTTTGGTGTGTTTCTGTGATGGTTTTCTCAGTTTTCTCTTTATTTATGATCTGCATCTCTGTTCTGATTACCATTCTGGTTACCATGAGGTTTGTATAAAAGATCTCATAGATGAGATAGTCCATTTTCTGATAGCCTTTTACCTCCATTAGCCTAAGCAGGTTCCATCTCTTTCCTCTTCCCCCTCTAAGTTATTGTTGTCACAAATTATTGTTTCGTGTTGTGAGTTTGTTATTAAAATGAAGTGTTTATAGTTATTTTTGATGCTTTCCTTCCCTTTATCTTTTATGTTATAATTAAGTATTTACTAACCTGTTCTGATTGAGAGCTGCAATTTTCTGATTTTGTCTGTCTATTTATCTCCTTGCTCAAGGCTTTGTAAACCTTTGCCTTTTTGTTTCAGAAATGAGCGCATCCTTGGTCATTTCTTTAAGGGAGGTCTGGTGGCAATGAACTCCTTCAGCTTTTGTTCATCTGGGAAAGTTTTTATTTCTCCATTGTATCTGAAAGATAGTTTCACTGGATAGAGTATTCTTGGCTGAAAGTTTTTGTCTTTCAGAATTTTGAATATATCATTCCACTCTCTCCTAGCCTGTAAGGTTTCTGCTGAGAAATCCGTCAAAAGCCTGATAGGGGTTCCTTTGTAGATTATTCTCTTCAGCCTTGCTGTCCTTAATATTTTTTCTTTGTCATTGACTTTTGCCAGTTTTACTATTGTATGCCTTGGAGAAGGTCTTTTTGCATTGATGTAATTAGGAGTTCTCTTGGCTTCATATACTGGTAAGTCCAGTTTCTTCCCCAGATTTGGGAACTTGTCAACTATTATTTCTTTGAACAAGCTCTCTCCTCCTTTCTTCCTCTCTTCTCCCTCTGGAATACCTATAATCTTTACGTTGCATTTCCTAATTGAGTTGGATATTTCCCAAAGAATTTCTTCATTTGTTTTTAAGTCTTAGATCTTCTCCTCCACCTAAAGCATTTCTATATTTCTGTCCTATAAATTACTAATTCTGTGCTCCATAATGTCAGCTCTGTTTTTTAAGCTTTCTGGATTGTTTCTTATCTCATTCATTGTGTTCTTTATCTCTAGAATTTCTGTTTGGTTTTTTTTTTTTTTTTTTAGAGTTTCAATCTCTTTTGTGAAGACTTCCTCTGCTCATTAATTTTATTCTTGAGTTCATTGAACTGTCTTCCTGAGTTTTGTTGTAACTCGTTGAGTTTCTGTATGACAACTTTTTGGAATTCTCTGCCATTTAGATTGTAAATTTCTCTGACTTCAGGATTGTTTTCTGGAGACTTGTCATTTTCCTTCCGCTCTGGAGTGTTAATGTAGTTCTTCATGGTGTTTGATGAAGTGATCCTTTGCTGGCACATTTGTAGTCATATCAGGTCACAGATTCCACCTGCCACCACTGGGGTGGGGGGGAGTGGCAGGAGCTGTGTTTTCTGAACCTGCCAGGTATACTGGAAGTTGTGCCAATAGGGCTTATCTGAGTTTGCCCACTGGCCACAGCCATTTAGCAGGTCACATACTCACATGCAGGTGCTCTGGCGTGGATCCACTGCCTTGGCTGGGTACCAGCCAAACTGGTGCACTAGGTGGGGTAGGGTGCTTTCTTTTGCACATGCAGGCCTGCTCTGTGCTCATAGGCAGTTCATCTGGGCTGCTACATTTGGTGAGGGCTGAGCCGAGCCACTCAGTGTGGAGTGTTCCTGTGGGCCAGGCTGCAAGTCAGAAAGTGAAAGCATTCATGCGCAGGCCTGCCTGCTCCCCCACCTCCTCTTACAGTCATGCACTGGCTGCTGCATGAGGACCCATAACCTAGATTGCTGCTGCTGGGGAGGGGAATGGGATCCACTCACCTCCTTCCACTGCTTTCTGGGGATCCAGTACCCCCAGCTTCAGATGTATAGCTGTGTGGATCTCTCAGATGTCCTATTGTGCTTTGTAGGGAGTCCTCTGTTGGTTAATGAATATCCGCTTGCTTGTAACTTAAGAGGGAGAGACTAAGGGGACAGCTCACTCTGCCATGATGCTGACATCACCTCACTGGCAGTTTTTTTTTCTTTTTTTTTTTTCATGAGGAAGATCAGCCCTGAGCTAATATCCATGCTAATCCTCCTCTTTTTGCTGAGGAAGACCGGCTCTGAGCTAACATCTATTGCCAATCCTCCTCCTTTCCCCCCACCCACAGCCCCAGTAGGTAGTTGTATGTCACAGTTGCACGTTCTTCTAGTTGCTGTATGTGGGATGTGGCCTCAGCATGGCTGGAGAAGCAATGCTGGGATCCAAACCCGGGCTGCCAGCAGCCGGGCGCGTGCACTTAACCGCTAAGCCATGGGGCCGGCCCCATCACTGGCAGTTTCTAACAATCAGTCTTGTGGCTCTGCCCCAATAGCCAGGTGTGGAAAATGCAACCATCAGCCTACTTTCTTAGAGTTTCAGCTCTGAATATTTATTTTATCAGATAATTCAAGGTGTACTAGGAAAGACTGTACCTTACTCCACCATGATGCTTAGTTCTGAAATCACTGTTTCTGCATTCACAGGGAATCTTTAAAACGCAAGAATCATGGAAGACTGTGGTGTGAGCACTGTACAAAGACTGGTCTGGAAAGTCCTATGACAAACTTCTCAGATGAACAACATCAGATGTGTCATTTCTGTTGATAAAGTTCATTCCACCTCATGCCCATGTCACAGTTGGGTGAAGTTATTTGAGTACAGTGTACCTTGGATGTTTAGGGAGAACCAGCTGTCAAAAATAAAATATCTTTAGAGAAAATCGAGTTATTGAGGAAATCAACAGTTGAGACCATCCAGTGTGAAGAGTGGAGGCTCTGCTTGAGGAGTCTCCTGGCAAGTGGGGCAACCATCATGAATGCCCCAACTGGAAATGACAGAAACACTTCATCGAAGACTTGAGAAACTCCAAGGTGGAGTGGTGGACAGTTAAGCCCTCAGACATTAGGGAGGAAGGATATGTGAAGGATAAAAGGGAGGTCGGTGTGCACCCCTTCACCCCAGACAGGAAAGCAGGCACCATGTCACGTGGGACTTGGCGTCCCTGGCTCTGGCCCAGATGGGGCACCAGGCAGGCACTTGGAGAATGTGTGCTGAAAAATTAGCAAATAATCAGAGTGACTGAAAGCCAAATAGAGGTAACCAGAAAGATCTCACAAGAAAGGTGAGTCCTGAAGGTGACCACTGAGAGGGGAAGAGACTCTTCTGTGATCATAGAGGATAATTTGGAGGCAGGAGAGAGAAATACAGAGGAAATGACCATGCCTTAGTTCTCATGTTGATGAAAGAATATGATGTATTCTCTCTCTTTTTTTTTTTTCCTGAGGAAGATCAGCCCTGTGCTAACATCTGCCAATCCTCCTCTTTTTTTGCTGAGGAAGACTGGCCTTGGGCTAACATCCATGCCCATCTTCCTCCACTTTATATGGGACGCCGCCACAGCATGGCTTGCCAAGTGGTGCGTTGGTGCATGCCCTGGATCCGAACAGGCGAACCCTGGGCCGCTGCAGCGGAGCACACGCACTTAACCACTTGTGCCACCGGGCCGGCCCCTATGATGTATCCTCTTAATGTGCCACCTCAAGGAAGATGAACTCGATCAAGCTTCTCATACTTTAATGTCACAAGTTGCCCAGCACCTTGTTAAAAAGCAGATCCTGAACCTGATTCAGCGGGTCTGGGGTGGGGCCTGAGATTCTACGTGTCTGAAAACCTCACAGGGGTTGCAGATGCTAGTGTGTAGTGAGGATCTAGAACATGTTCTTAATACATCTTGAGCTTTTAAGAGAAAATTCAACCTGGCCTTTGGTGAGGAACAGCCTCATAATGCTGTTGACAAAGAGGATTTTTCTCCATACTTGGCAGGTCAATTATTTCGACCCAATAGTAAAAGTAATAATAATAATAAAACTGATTTCTAGAGATTGATTGCATGAGGAAATCCCCCTGCTGACCTGTGATGATTTCAGAGGGGCTTGGTTCCTGAATAGTTAACCTTGTGAATGGGGGTCACCATCGTACAACGGCTCCCAGGCACTAAGGGCTTCTAAAAGCACAATGAAAATGTTATCCCCCTTACAACAAATGTTGGAGAGGTTGTGGAGAAATGGGAACTCTAATTCACTGCTGGTGGGAATGCAAACTGGTGCAGCCTCTATGGAAAACAGTATGGAGATTCCTCAAAAAATTAAAAATAGAAATACCTTATGATCCAGCTATCCCACTACTGGGTATCTACCCAACGAACCTGAAATCAACGATCCAAAGAGGCTTATGCACCCCTATGTTCATTGCAGCATTATTCACTATAGCCAAGAAGTGGAAGCAACCCATGTGTCCATCGACTGAAGAATGGATAAAGAAGATGTGGTGTGTGTGTGTGTGTGTGTGTGTATACACACACACACAGTGGAATACTACTCAGCCATAAAAGAGACAAAATCGTCCCATTTGCAACATGGACGGACCTGGAGGGTATTATGTTAAGTGAAATAACCCAGTGAGAGAAAGACAAACAGTGCATGATTTCACTCATATGTGGAAGATAAACTAACACACGGACAGAGAGAACTGTTTGGTGGTTACCAGGGTAAGGGGTTGGAGGATGGACACAAGGGGTGAAGGAAGGCATTTATGTGGTGACTGACAAACAATAATGTATAACTAAAATTTCACAATGTTATAAACTATTAAGACATCAATAATAAAAAAACATGTTTTCCCTCTTAAACACACTTGGTTGTAGGACTTTGATGCAATGGGAACCAAAAGCCAGGATTGGCAATTGAACATTTGAAATCACAGAGCCCCTCAAAAGGTCTCAGGTTAGAGCCACCCTTGAGAGCTGGGGTCATGGTGGCCTCTTGCGGACAGGTTTGGAAGGTGGGGGCAGGAGGCTCCCAGACTGGCCTCCATGTCAGGGAAGTCCTTCTATTCACCCCCATTTCCTTCGCAGATGCAACACAAGCATCCAAAAGAAGAACACGAAAGGCCAGACAGCGTACAACTGGCTCTGGAAATCGGGCAGGACCTCTTCATCTCACTCTTCGCTGCTGAGCTCAACCTGGGTGACTGTTAGACCTGAGGGTCTCTGTGGGGCTTCACTGAAAGAAACCATCCAGCTCTGGCTGTTCTTTGTTTGTTTCTTTCTGAAATGTGTGTTTGAGGTTTGGAAATTGAGGTTGAGAGGAACTCATAGATTTTTTTTTTAATTATATGACAAAATAAGCCACCGACACCACATGGGCTTTTCCCAATATGCCCTGGATGGTGATAAACTTAATACATGGTTTTAAAGGTTTATCTATTTCTTTCTTTTTAATTTTCAATTTATTTTTCAACAGATAATAACTGCACATGGTTCAAAGCTAAAAGATATAAAGTACTATGTAGGGAAATTCTTCCTCCTGTCCATCCCACAGCCACTCATGTCCCCTCCTCAGAGGCGACCAGTGATATCAATGTCAACTGTGTCTTTCCAGAAGTAGTGTAGGATTATATAAGCACATGTATAAATATGAGCATATATATGCATATATGTGTGTGTCTGTGTGTATGTATACACTTCTTTCCACCGTAACAAATTGCCACAAACTTAATGGCTTAACACAACATAAATTTAGTATCTTATACTTCTGGATGCCAGAAGTCCACAATGAATCTCAATGGGCTAAAATCAAGGTGTCAGCTGGGCTGTGTTCCTGGAGGCTCCAGGGTAGGATCCAATTCCTTCTCTTTTCCAGCTTCCAGAGGCTGTCTGCATTCCTTGGCTCATGGCCCTCCTCCTCCATCTTCAAAGGCAGCAATGGCAGGCCGAATATCTCTCATGCTTCCTCACTCTAACTTTAAATATCCTGTGTCCCTCTCTCGCTTATAAGGACCTTTGTGATTACATTGGGTCTTTTGGATAATCTCCCCATCTAAAGGCCAGCTGATTAGCAACCTTAATTCCATCTGCAACCTTAATTTTCTCTTGCCATTCATGTAACACAGCACGTTCACAGGTTTGGGGGTCAGTACATGAACATCTTGTGGGGGCATTATTCTGCCTATGTATGTGTGTGTGTGTAACATAGACTAAAATAATAAATATAAAAATAATGAATATCATATTTTTATATATTTATATCTTTTAGTATAAATAGCAGCAAACCACACACTATTCTGAATCTTGTTTTTTGGGGAGGGTTAATATAGGTGGTTCCAAATAAGTACATAAAGATTGAGCTTTTCTTTTTTCTTACATTGAATTAATCAGTATTCCTATTGGCTATGGTTTGTTCTTTGGTTGAAAAAATCAGCTTTGAATAAAGCATTTGCCGGAATTTATCATTTTGACTTGCTCCACTTTCGGATTGTTATGTCAATCTTTGGGCCGTAAAACTGTGGTGGTAGAGTCCCTACACTGTTTCTGTTAACGTATGTGAAGGCCTAACACGATAAGTTGCAGACGTTGTTGAGGTGGTTGCTATCATCACCACCTACCCTATTTCCCCAGGTTGGGTGGCTGTCTGTAGGAGCACAGATGCAGAGTCGTTGGAATCCAAGCCCCCAGAGGGTCTGGGCCATGCCAGCCCTGAATCCGGAGAGACGGATTCTGTTCCCAGACTTTGAAACAGACTGCCTGGGTCGAATGCTAACTCCTCCTCAGTGACCTCTCTGTGCCTCAGTTTCTTCATGAATAAGATGGAGAAAGTACCTAGTTCCCAGGGTGGCTGTGAAGAAGTAGTCAGTACATATAAGAGTGGAGAATGGTGCCTAGCACAGAGTAATCAATAAGTGGTACCTATGGTTATCTGTAGCCAGCAGCACTCCAATGTGGATGAAGAGTTTAGGAAGGGAACAGCTTATATTTATTATTATTATTACTCACACACTGAGCCTAACAACGTATCATGAGCTCTCCTTATTGTCCATTTAATCCTGACAACCACCACAGAGCTGCATATTAATATCGCTGCTGTGTATACTGGACACTGAAGTTAGGCAAGGTTAAGTAACTTTCTGGGGTCACATGCTAGTAGACGACTAGTAAATATTAGAACTAGGTCTGAGACTCAGACATTTTGATTCCACATTCAGTCCCTTTTTCCACTGCACTCCAGTGGTCTGGAGGGGAGAGGATTTGACAGCAGCTAGGAAACTGAGGAGAGCCAGGTTGTGGTTTTGCCAATACTGCCTTGTTAACTTACTCAAACAGCCTCTCTCTATGTGTCCTCAACCTCTGAAATCGTTCAGAAGCCCTGTTCCCCACCAGCAAAGTTGGGAAGGTTATCAAGCTACACCAAATATACTTTTAATTAAGTCCAATTAATCACATTTTCTTTTATAGTTAATGTTTTTTGCCTACCTCAAGATTATCTTCTGGAAGCTTTATTATTTTGCCTTTCACATTTATGTCTATAATCCACCTTGAATTGATTTTTCTGCATTTTTTCGTAACCCACCACACACACAGGTATCACCTGTCCCTAATCGTGTTGCCCTGTGAGAACTGGAACTTGAAGAACTGGTGCAAATGCTGATCCTCCGGCCACTGCTATTGCTGAGATTGATAAACTATCCTTCATCTTTGACCCAGAAGACTCAGGTCTCCTACTGGCTCCATGAAACTGGCAGGCCAACTTGTCAACTTGGAAATACGATAGCATCTCAGACTCTTCCCAGTTCTTGACACCCATGTGCAAGAAAGCTGTTTATTATTGTCAATCGCTCAGTTTGGGGGTAGTTTCTCACACAGCATGATTGTGGCGATAGCTGACTAATAGAAGGGTCATTTCATTAGTATAATTTGGCAGACTTGGTCAAAGACTATGACTATTTTAAAGTTCTTGATAGGCATTGCTAATTTGCTTTCCAGAAAGTTTGTTCCAATATACACTTCCACCCTCCAGTGATATTTGAGTGGATTTTTCCTACTGAAATGCTAAGGTCTTCTCTCCTTTTCCCCCTGCATGCCTTCCCCCAAGTAAGTTTTGCTTTCTTGCCATTTTTTTCTTCTCACTGGGCACTAGAACCCAGCTATTGGGGCAAAGTCATGAGTGAGTCTGTGAAGGCAGTGGCCTGTTAAGTGATCTTGTGAACTGTGAGTGGGTCTGTTGCCAGGAGTAATACCATGAGGAGTCTCCGCAGGGCCCTGAGTGATGCCCCAGTAAACCCACGGCCTGCTAAAACCAGCCCCAGATTTACATAATAAATTGTATCTCATTATGTTCTCTCTGGCGCCTTCCTGAGTAGTCTCCAACACAAGCTTGGTACTAAGTGCTAGATGAAATGGCAGACTTGCCAGAGCTTGGCCCTGAGGCCAACACTTAATAACCTATTCTTAATAACAGACAAGACTGTTTTGTGACTGTGCCCCTTGTGGCGGGGAGGGAGCCAGCCATCTCTCTCTGTATGGCCCCTTAATTCCCAGAGAGCCTGTCTGCTCGCTCCTCACCTGTCCCCACTCTTAGACGTTTCAAATTCAAACCCATCCACTTCCCCAAACAAAGGGCCGCCAAAGGCTTGGCCCACCGAGCCTCTCAAGGACCAGAATGAAGGCCAAGGAAACGCTTGGCAGCCTTTCCATGCAGAGAGGATAGTGGAGGCACTTAGACAGACAATGTCCACAGAAACCAGTTTTTCCCAGGTCAGAGCAGTTTGCATTAAAGCTACAGCATAGCCTTGTTGATGGAGGGTTCAGAAAACTCAAGGCAAGGGTCAGTAAACTTATTCTGGAAAAGGCCAGATAGTAAATGTTCTAGGCTTTGCGAGCCATATGGTCTCTGTTGCCGCCACTCAACTCTGCCACTGGAGTGCGAAAGGAGCCATAGACAATACATAAACCAACGGGTGTGGCTGTGTGCCAATAAAACTTTATTTACAAAACCTGGTAGTGAGCAGGCCTGTAGTTTTTCTGACCCCTGACTCAGGAGATGGTGGTTAAAAAAGAGGGCTAAGCCCAGCCCTCAACTGCTGAGGTGGAAAACATATATTTTTTCACATCTTCATTTAACAAACACTTATGTAGCCTCACTGTGTTCCAGACGTTTGGAAGAGCTTTATAAATATTGATGTACTTAATTATCATAATGACCCTATAAGGCAAGAACTGTTATTCTCCTTAATTTGGCACAGAGAAGTTAGGTAACTTGCCCAAGGTCACACAGTAGAAGTGAGAGTGTCAGGATTTGCACACGCCGTTTGTACCCATCACCCTGTGCTGTGGAGAGGCATGTTGGCCTTCCCTGAAGGAACATCCATCGTGCACCCTGCTCTGAGTCAGCCTAGGGGGAAGGGGAACAGACACAGTGGAGGTTAAGACCTAGTCCCACCCTCAAGGAGCTCCAGCCCTGTGGGGAGAGACTAGTGTGAATTAACAATGAGCGTAACCACCGGGAAGCATGGGATATGAGATAATTCCATTTATATGAAGGTCGATAACTGGCATTACTCACCTGTGGGGATAAAGTTCAGAAGAGTGGTGACCTTGGAGAGTACTGACTAGGAGAGGCAGAAGTAACCTTCTGCAGTACTGGAACGGGCTGATATCTTCCTCTAGGTATCTGGTATACCTAGGTAAAAAAAATCATCAAGCTGACTCAATAAACTATGAAAATTTAAAAGAAAAAAGACCATGGTGGTGCTGGGAAAAATAGCTTCTCAGGCTGCAGCTCCCGGAGACCTCATCGGGGAGACTGTCACAGCAGCCCCTTCTGGGTGCTGGAGGGTTCCTTGGACCCTATCCTGTCTCCACAGTTCTATGAGGAGGAAATGGCATCATGGACAATGGCATGACGAGCTATGAACCAGTATATCTGGGGGCAACACTGATGGCCCCACCTGGCAGGCAGCCCGAGATGGGTGGGGACAGCTTCCAGGCCAGAGTCAAGGCCTTTCCTACAAACTTCTTTGGGTTGGGCTGGGGTCCTTGACACAAAGCCTAGTTACAGATATAAAATCCACAACAGAGTCATCCAGGTGACCCCACAAAGAGGGAATGGAGGAGGCATCTATTTGGCTGTCAGCCAGGACTTGAGCCTGCAGGCCATGTTCCTGACCTTGCCCAAGGCTCTTATGACGGGGGTCCAGATTATAAACTCCTTTAAGATAAGAGTCCTCTTGGGAATCCTGGCACCTTGCACAGGGCTAGAGACATGGAAAAGGATCAGCCCAAACCTTGGGCCTGAAGACTACCTTTTAAAGTTGACTCCAAGCCCTCCCTCTGCTGAAGTGCAGGCTCTGCACTAACTGTCCCCAGCTCAAAGTTCCAAAGTTGCTCATGTCTCCCTGATTGGAAAGGCTGTCTCATCCCAGTGTAAAGCTCAGACCTCAGCCTGAAGGCCCCAAAAGGCTACCTGGAGGCTCAGATTTCTTTATTTCCTGCCGCTCAACTTCAGTAAAACCCAAGCAGAGATTAAGTCAGAGCTGTCCTCAGTCCCCTCACATCGTCTACTTGCCAACAACTCATCCACATGTCCACTCAACTCCCCAACCATCTACCAACCATCTATCCACAAACCCACCAGCACACCACCTCCAACTTGTCATACATCTCTCCTTCAAGGAGCTAAGGGTCTTAGATGATGATTTTCTTCTTGAGGTTGACAGTGGGTGCTGGGGATTTTCAGTGAGGGTGAGATCATTGCGAGTCACAATATTCAGGAAGCCTTTACTGATCCAGAAGAATGGGAGAGGGAGTTGAATGCTTAGGTGGTGGTGTCTGACTGCCCAGCTGTTGGCTTTGAGAGCTTGGGCAACTTCAAGTAGCCTCTCAGGTTCCTCACTCTTCCCACTGGCAAAAGCCAGTAAGGTAAATTACCAAAATGGGCACACACCTTCACTCCTCCTTGTATCCATGCCCTTTGCAATGTGATTGCAGCTCCTCCCATTGAGAGGGGGAGTCTATCTTCTGGGTAAGTATCTGGTCTGACGTTGTGACTTGCTTTGACCAATAGAATGTGGCAAAGTGATGTTGTACCAATTCTGAGCTAGACCTCGACATGTCTTGGCACCCTTTGTCTTTCTCCCTCTTCTTCTCCATCTGTCTCCCACTCTCAACCGTGAACTCACCACGTAAATAAGCCCAGACTAGCCTTTTGGAGGATGAGACACCACATGGATGAAAAATCCCCATCGCTCCAGCCAACAGCCAACCAACTCCCAGGAGTCGAACTGCCTAGCTGACCTGTAGCTGACCATAAACACTTGAGGGAGCCCAGCCAAAACCAGAAGTACTCTCCAGCCTAAATTATTCACTCACAGAATCGCAAGCAAATAATTGGTGGTTGTTTTAAGCTGCCAAGTTTTGGGGTAGTTTTATGCAGAACTATTGTGGCAATAGGTAAGAGATACAATAGGATTATATGACTCTTGTATCTCACAGAGTTGTGGAGGGAATTAAATGAGATGGTCTATGCAAAAGTATTTAATTCAGTGCCTGGGATGAGGCAACATCTCCTGAATATTAACTATTATTCTTGGTGTGGGGATTATGTCCCATGTGGAGATCAAAACTATGATCTCAGCCAAATTAATTGTGCTAGAAGTTGACTCCACCTGAGCATCCAACCAGCTGCTTCTGGACCATATGCAGCCCCCCTTACAGAAGCCTGGGCCCTGCCTAAAATTTCTAGTAAAACTTTTTGAAGTTATATAGCTAGCAGGCACCCATGAACTAGCTGAGAAGGGATGTCTGAAGTTTTGTTGACATATGGTAATGTTGGGCTCACCTGCCATATAAAGATATGGCACCTGCCACAAGACAGCAGACAGATTTCAACAGTCTCTTCATGTCCAAAGAGAAAAGTGCTGTGGCCAGCTTCCTAGAGGATGTCACAGCCCTCCTCTGGAAATTGCTGGGGTTGCATGCCACTGGACATGAACTGTGAGCAGATGGCCTCTGAAGACCAGCCTTTCTCCCTCTTTGGAACAGCTTTGAGCATAATGGGTGGTGAAGAATTTGTGGTGCTACCTGACTTTAACTGAAATTCTAATTTCAGAAGAGAATCACAGCTTCGGCACCAATACAATGGGTTATATGTGCAGGATGGCTTTTGCTGCTTTGTTTGTAGTGGCAAAAAACCCCTGCAAACTGCCAGAATATCCACCAATAGGGAGATGGTTGAAGAAACTGTGATATTTATACACCTATGGAATATTATGCAGTTCTGTTTAAAAGTAAATTAAACCCATTTTGACCTGGGGGGATCTCTACGACGTATTGTTAAGAGAGAAAATCAAGCTGCACAGTAATTAATGCACAATGATCTCATTTTCATAAAACAACAACATCCCATCCAAGTTTATAACTATTAGTATACGTTCGTGTGGGTATGGGGAAGGTATGGAAGGATACCCATCTGGAGGAGTGGAGTTGCGGGGGAAGATTACTAACTTTTCCTTTCTTTTTATTTTATTTTTTATTCAGAGATAATTTCAAACTTACAGAAAAGTTGCAAAAATAAAAATAGTATAAAGAACCTCTGTATATCCTTTACCCAGATACCTACTGTTAACATTTTACCCTGTTAGCTTTATGAGTCACGCATGTTCCCGCCACTCCCTCCCTTCTTTCGCTCACTCACAATCTCTACACACACACACACAGTTTTTTTCCTGACCCATTTGAGAGTAAGTTACATACATCATGGAAATTTACCCATAAATACTTCAGTGTGTATTTCCTAAGAATAGAGCTGCTCTATTACCTAACCACAGCACAGTCATTGGCTTCAGAAATGTAACATTCATACAAAGTATGTTCTCTGATCACAAGAGAATTAAACTAGAAGTCAATAACAAAGATATAGGAAAATTCTGCCAAGATATGGAAATTAAATAACTCACTTCTAAATAACCCATGGGTCAAAGAGGAAGTCACAGAGAAATTAGAAAATGTTTTGAATTTAACAATGTTATATATCAAAATACTTTCATCTAATCTACCGATTCACTTTTCCTTTATACACTGTTTATATATAATTCTTCATGTCCTTCACCATGTGACTTGACAGTACCACCCACTGGAGTCAGTAGAGGTTATTTCCCCTCCGTGCTGATATTGGGCTGGGACAGGTGACCTGCTTTGGCCAAAGGAAAGGGGGCAGAGTGAGAATGTGCCAGTTTCTGACCAAGGTCTTTTGTCTTTCCACGATGTTGTGCTTCTGTCATTGTCACGTGAAGAGCATCCCACTGGTGCCTCCTGCGGTGCTGCCCTGGGACCCAGAAGGAACACGTGTGGGGCAGACCTGAGCCTAACCCAGCTGTATGCAGATTGAATTAGAGGGGCCCAGCCAAGCCCTGCCAACCTGCAGACACGTGAGAAAGAAATATTTATTGCTATGGACCACTGAGATTTTTGTGTTTGTTTGTTATGCAGCAATGACTCATCAATACAGTAGCTAACACATAAAACACTTTCATCATGTTAGAGATGGTTGTAAGACCTTTATGTATATTAACTCATTGTACATGCAACAATCCTTTTTCACAAATGAGGAAACTGAGTTTAAGTTACTTGCCCAAGGCCATATAGTTAATAAGCTAATAAGTGATGTGACCATGGGACATACTGCTCTGGACTTCTGCTAGGTGAGACAGTAACTGGTGGTGGTGGTTTGAGACAGTTTGAGCAGCAGCTATATTACTTGCAGACTGGAGCATCCTGCCTAGTTCACCTGCACAGTCTTCTCCCACCTCGCCCTCCTGGCCTCATCTTCTCCAGCCTCAGGGGATCTCTGATGAGCTTGGGGAGAAAGCCTTGCTTTTCCCAAACATTAGTTTACACCCAGCCTCCTCCAAGGTGCCCCAAAGGTTAGACTTTTGGAGAACAAAAGCCAACAAGTCTGGTTTTCTGTCTACAGAAGTGCAGGGAGGAAAAGAACATCAATATGATACGAAACAAAAGTGGGTGTGGGAATAAAATGAAATAAACACTGAGTCAGCTTCTGCCTAGAGGAGAGAAAGTGCATCCTGCTCCTGCTTCATTCAGAATAGGTCAGTTACCAAAAGCTCAGCAGGCCTTCAGGCTCGGAGAAGGAATCCACTTCAGGAAGTGGGATGAGGAACCTCATACCCGAGATGGGGGTGGAAATGGGTGTGGATAAAGTGCATAGACTTCATCCTTGATTACTCCCTCCAGCCTGTGAGTCTTGACCTTGGCCATCCATTATTATCACTTGAGCTGGGAAGCTTTTAAAAATCCCTGTGCCTGGGCCACACCTCAGACCAAGGACATCAAATTCTCCGAGGACGGGACTCAGACACCCAGGTTCTGTGTGGCCAATGCTGAGAGTCACCCAGTTCCATCCCAATTTTAATTAGTTTCCTCCACTCCCCTGAGGGTAGCCACCATTATTACATGCCCGCCAGCTACCAGGCAGCATGCCGGGTACTTCACATTCTATCACAACAAATGACATGTTTTTAGCAAATAGGGAAACTAAGCCACAGCCAGCAAGTGGCAGGTGCAGGAGTCAAACCTAAACAGTCCAGAGGCCAAGATTGTTACAGCCACACCACACACCTCTGTGATTCAAATGACCTGAGAACTAGGAGAAAAAACAGCAATTTCCACAAGGTTCGACATGGGGGCCCGTTTGGGTGGGTAGAAAGAGCAATCCACTTTTGCTGACGGGAGGGAGCCCGGAGAAGGAAGCCAGGTTCCTGGGAGGGCCGGTCTGGCGAGACCAGGCCTTCGTGGACTAATGGGAGCAGGTGAGAGGGAATCAAGCTGAGCAGCCAGAGCAAAGGGCCCCCAGAGACAGAGAATAGACGATCAGTTTTACCATACAGCCCTTTCTCCCAGGGCTCAGAAACAAGTCCTGAGTGTTCCTGTGCAGGTTTTTGTGTGGACAATTTTCACCTCATTTGGGTAAATATGAAGGAGCACGATTGCTGGATCATATGGTAAGAGTATGTCTAGTTTTGTAAGAAACTGCCAAACTGTCTGGTTATACCATTTTGCACTGCCACCAGCAGTGAACGAGAGTTCCTGTTGCCCCACATCCTCACCAGCATTTGGTGGTGTCATTGTTCTGGACATGAGCCTTTCGAATAGGTCTGTAGTGGTAGTCATTGTTGTTTTAATTTGCAGTTCCCTTAATAACATATTACGTGGAGCATCTTTTCATATACTTATTTTCTCTATATATATCTTCTTTGGTGAGGTGTCTGCTCAGGTCTTTTGTCCATTTATAAATCAGGTTGTTCATTTTCTTATTGTTGAATTTTACAAGTTCTCCGTACGTTTTGGATAACAGTCCTTTATCAGATGTGCACTTTGCAAAGATTTTCTCCCAGTTTGTGGCTTCTCTTCTAATTCTCTTAATATTGTCTTTCATTGAGCAGAAGTTTTTAATTTTAATGAAGTCCAGCTTATCAAAGCTTTCTTTCAGGGATCGTGCCTTTGGTGTTATATCTAAAAAGTCATCACCATATCCAAGGTCATCTAGATTTTCTCCTATGTTATCTTCTAGAGTTTTATAGTTTTGCATTTTACAGTTAGGTCTATGATCCATTTCGAGTTAATTTTTGTGAAAGGTCTAAGGTCTGTGTCTAGATTCATTTTTTGCATGTAGATATGTAGCTGTTCCATCACTATTTGTTGAAAACACTGTTTTCTATCTGTATTGCCTTTGCTCCTTTGTCAAAGATCAGTTGGCTAAATTTATATGGGTCTATTTCTGGGCTCTCTATTCTGTTCCATTGATTTGTCTCTTCTTTCACCAACACCACAGTGTCTTGATTACTCTAGCTTTATAGGACATCTTGAAATCACGTAGTGTCAGTCCTCCAACTTGGTTCTTTTCCTTCAATATTGTGTTGGCTATTCTGGGCCTTTTGGCTCCCCATATAAACTTTAGAATCAGTTTGTCAATATCCAAAAAAATAACTTCCTGGGATTTTGGTTGAAATCGCACTGAATCTATAGATGAAGTTGGGAAGAAATGACACCTTGACAATATTAAGTTTTCCTATTCACAAGCATGGAATATCTCTCCATTTATTTAGTTCTTCTTTGATTTCTTTCAACTTTGTAGTTTCCCTCATATGGATTTTATACATATTTTGCTAGATTTATACCTAAATATTTCATTTTTGGGGGTGCTAATGTAAATGGTATTGTGTTTTGTGTTTTTTTTTTTTTTTGGTGAGGAAGATCAGCCCTGAGCTAACATCTGCCAATTCTCCTCGTTTCGCTGAGGAAGACTGGCCCTGGGCTAACATCCACGCTCATCTTCCTCCACTTTATATGGGACACTGCCACAGCATGGCTTGACAAGCAGCGCGTCAGTGCACGCCCGGGATCTGAACCGGCGGACCCCGGGCCGCTGCAGCGGAGCGCGTGCACTTAACCACTTGCACCACCTGGCCGGCCCCTGTTTTTTAATTTCAAATTCCACTGGTTCATTGCTGGCATATAGAAAAGTGACTGACTTTTGTGTATACTAACCTTGTATACTACAATCTTGCTATTCATTTATTTGTTCCTATATTTTTGTCAATTCTTACAGATTTTCTACATAGAAAATCATGTCATCTATAAATAAAGATAGTGTTATGTCTTCCTTCCCAATGTGTATACCTTTTATTTCATTTTCTTGATTATTGCATTAGGTAGGACTTTGGGTACAATGTTGAAAGGAGTAGTAAGAGAGGGCATCCTTTCCTTGTTCCTGATCTTAGCTGGAAAGCTTCTAGTTTCTCACCATTAAGTATGATGTTCAGGTGTAGGTTTCTTGTAGAAGTTCTTTATCAAGTTGAGGAAGTTCCCCTCTATTCCTATCTTGCTGAGAGTTTTTATCATGAAGGGGTATTGGATTTTGTCAAATGCTTTTTCTGTATCATGTGATTTTTCTTCTTTAGCTTGTTGATGTGATGGATTAAATTAATTGATTTTCTCATGTTGAATCAGTCTAGTATATTTTTTGTTGATTTTTTTTTGAGGACTTTTGCATCTATATTCATGAGAGATATTGGCCTGTAGTTTTCTTTTCTTGTAAAGTCTTTGGTTTTATTGTTAGAGTAATGCTGGCCTCACAGAAGAGTCAGGAAGTATTTCTTCTGCTTCTATCTTCTGGAAGATATTGTAGAAAATTGGTGTCATTTCTTCCTTAAATGTTTTGTAGAAGTCACCAGTGAACTCATATGGGCAGTTGTTTATCTTTTTATTGTCGAGTCGTAAGAGGTCTTTGTATAGTCTGCATATAAGTACCTTATCAGATAGATGATTTTCAAATATTTTCTCCCAGTCTGTGGGTTGCCTTTTCACTTTAGAGATGGTGTCTTTTGAAGTGTGAATGTTTTTAATTTTGGTTAAATCCAGTTCGTCAATTTTTTCTTTTATCGCTTGTGCTTTTGGTGTTGTATCTAAGAAACCATTGCCTAGCCCAAGATCATGAAGATTTACTTCTATGTTTTCTTCCAGGAGTTTTATAGTTTTCGTCTTTACATTTAGGTCTGTGATACATTTTGAGTTAATTTCTGTATGGTGTGAGGTAGGGGTACAAATTTACTTTTTTGCATGTGAATATCCAGTTTGCCCAGCACCATTTACTAAAAAAGACCATTCCTTTCTCATTGATCAGTTGCTCATAAATGTAAGGGTGTATTCCTAGGCTCTCAATTCTATCCCACTGTTCAGTGTTATTTGTCCATATGCTATCACCACACTGTCTGACCCCTGCAGCTTTGTAGTAAGTTTTGGAAATGAGAAGTGTAGGTTCTCCAACTTGGCTCTCCAATTCCTTCCTGAACCTCACAAGTTGTCTATTCAACAGTAACAAAAGTAGGACTTGTAGATATAATACAATGGGTTGAGTTATAAATTTAAAAAAATTTGGGGGGTTAAAAGTAAAGGTTCTGGAGCCAGACTGCCAGGCTCTGCCAGTCACCAGCTGTGAGATTTTGGGCAAGTTACTACCTTCTCTGTGCCTCAGTTTTTTTCACTGGGGAAAATAAAAATCATAATAGTGCCTACCTCACTGAGCTGTTGTGAGACTTAAATGAGTTTCTGAGTTGTTTACGGCTCTTAGAATGGTGCTTGCACATCAGAAACACTCAGTAAACATTAGGCATTACTATGATTACCATTGATTGCACTTCAGGACACGGTATCTCCTTTAATCCAGCAATTCCACTTCTAGGAATGTATTCTAAGGAAACAGTCATGGACATGCATCCAGATTTATATTCAAGAATGTTCAGTGCAGTGTTGTTTACAATACAAAAATTGGAAACAAGGGATATTTGTTAAATTATGCTACACTCTTATAACAAAATCAGTTCTACCATACATGATGTTTTAAAAACAACATTTGATAATTTGGAATGCTGTTTGTGATTACTTAAAGAAAAAAATAGGAGGGGCCGGCCCTGTGGCTTAGTGGTTAAGTACGCACGCTCCGCTACTGGCGGCCAGGGTTCGGATCCCGGGCGCGCACCGACTCACCGCTTCTCCGGCCATGCTGAGGCCGCGTCCCACATACAGCAACTAGAAGGGTGTGCAACTACGACATACAACTATCCACTGGGGCTTTGGGGAGAAAAAGGAGGAGGATTGGCAATAGATGTTAGCTCGGGGCCAGTCTTCCTCAGCAAAAAGAGGAAGATTGGCATGGATGTTAGCTCAGGGCTGATCTTCCTAACAAAAAAAAAAAAGAAAAAATAGGAAAAAATTGTATATCTTATAGATCGTGATATATACTATGATCGAAGTTCATTTTAAAAATTACTAGTATATGCAAGGGCGTGTGCATGTGCATAAAACAAAAGCCTTGGATGATTTATACCAAAATATCTCAAGTGATTGGCTCTGCTGGGTTAGAGAAACCTCTTTGGTAGCGGTAACAGAAGCCAACTTGAGGTAAAACAAAAAACGGTCATTTGATACGTAATGTCTAGAAAAAGCAAATCTATAGAGACAGAAAACAGATTAGTGGTGGGCTGGGGCTCGGGGTAGGGGTGGGGATTGACTGCAAATGAGTGCCAGGGATCTTTTTTGCCCTATATTCTAAAAGTGAATTGGGTGATAATTGCACAACTCTATAAATCTACTAAAAACCACTGAATTGTGCACTTAAAATGGGCGAATTTTATAGTATGTAAATTACACCTCAGTAAAACTGTAATAGGGGGAAGGGGTAATTTACTATAAGAATGTGATGGGTAAAAGGGGAGGTCTTTCCACATCCTGAGGAGGAACTGCAGCCAGGCATCAGGGAGAGGGCCCTCACCTCAATTCTGTCTGTGACTGTCTCACCTTTTCCTATTCCATTCCTCTCTAGACTGGCTCACAAACAAAAACAAAAACCATGGCCTCGCCAGAGTTCCTGCACTGCAGCACCCTCACTATAATTCCTAGCATGGAGGAGGTATTCGCTAGCTATGGCCTGCCCAGATGCCCCAAAGGGGAACTATTCCAAGCTGGGCAGCTGCCAACTAGGTGTTAGAACTTCAGATGCTTTTTCTATAATGGCGCTATACTTCGGTGAAAAGTATGAACCATGAACCATGAACTCATGAACCACATATCCTGCTATCTGTCCCTTGGGAAGTCCTGCCACGTGGACTAGGGGCTTGGCCCTGTGACTGGCTCTGGCCAATGGGTCAGTAGTAAGCATGCTGCAAGCAGAGGCTTGATGAGCACCTGCAACTGGGGTGTGTCCTCCTGGACTGCTGGAAGAATGCTCCTTCTTGGAACCCAGCCACCATGCCATGAGGCAGTCCAAGCAGCCACGTGGAGAGGCCCACCTGGAAGAGAACTGAGACCCCTGGCCAGCAGCCCCAGCTGAGCTCCCAGATGATGGCAGCTGCCCCAGTGCCCCAGCCAGCACCAAATGGAGAGAACCATCCAGAAAACTCTCAGAATCCCAAGAGAAAATAAACTGCTATGGTTTTGAGCCACTAGATTTTGTGGTGGTTTCTTATGTAGTAATAGGTAACCAAGACATCCTTTATTCTCTTTATCATCAGAAAGTTCTGGTAAATGTTGAGTTGCACAACCTGTAACACACACTGAGCAACGCCCCAGGCTGAAGTACTTCCACCTTCCCATGACACTCTGCTGGGTCGCTCCTATAGCTGTGGTGGGAATGCAGGAGCACTTGTCAGAATTCTACTGAAGGGTGACAGATGCAGACAGCCTACTTGATGTCCTCGGGCTTTCATTAAAGCTCAGTGCTCAGTGAACTGCAGCACAAAGAACTGGGCATTGCTGACCCAGCTCTAAAAGCTGCTTCCTCAGGAAGATGAGAATCTAGAAGGCTAACTCGCCATCGTTGGGATGCTAAAACCAGTGGTGGGAAGATGAGGAGCAACAAGATATTTACATCATCTCAGTGAATCTCCCCACAAAATACTCATTTGCAGAGTTTCAAAGTTAACTTTGAAATGGGAAATGGGACTAATAAACAGCACGTGCTTTCTAAGTGATGTGCAGAGAGGAACTCAGCATCATATCCAGGGTATTCCTGCCAAAGTGCCTAACAGAACTCTGCACAGGAGGAAACAGCAGATATCCCCAAGTTCAGGGACACGCTGCACACCAAGTAGCCAACACTCTTCAAAAACGTCTACATTAACAAAGACTCAGAGCAGTTCCTGACTGTAGGGGACTAAAGAAGCATGACAACTGAATGCAACACCTGATCTTGATTTTCTTTTGCTATCAAGGGCAGTATTAGGAGATCATTGAAATCTGAATTAGGTTGTGAATTAGATAACAGCATGGTATCAATGTGAACCTCCCAGATTTTGGTCACTGTACTGAGGTTAGGTAAGAACATACCTTGCTTTTAGAAATTTACACCAAAATATTAAAAGGGGCGTGATATCTGCAACTTACTTTTAAATGGTTCAGAAAAAAGTGTGTGTGTGCACGTACACACAAGCGCGTGTAAGGAGAGAGGCAAATATTAATATTTAGGGTACTAGGATGAAAGGTACCTGGGAATTCTTTGTACTCTTCTGTAACTTTTCTGTCAAGCCTGAAATTGTCAAAATTAAAAATAGAACATTTTAACCTTTGTTTGGTGAGTCATTCCTTTTGAACCTTTGTCCCAATCACCCAGCTGGCTCTAGAAAGTTCCTCCCTCCAGTCTGAATAGGGCTTGTTACTACTTTTTGGCTCACACACCCCCTTGAACATCTGATGAACCCTCCCCAGAAAAATATTCACACTCACATACACTTGCCTTTGCACACAACCACCTCAGGTTATTCTCCCTGACCTGGGAGACGAGCAAAGAAATGTCCACACACACAGAAGGTTAGAGGTCAAAGCAGCGGAGCGTGTGGGAAGTGAATAGCTTGGCTCCGAATCACAGGTCGCCATTCAGGACCCACGGACCCTTTGGCCTCGGGACAGTTCCTCCTCCGTTTCACACATCTCTGCAGACAGGAGGGGCTGGCGCAGAGGCAGTTCCAGCCCGGACTGTCCTCTGCTTTCTATCTGTGCACTCTGGGCACACAGTTACTCAAGCTCTCAAGACTCAGTTTTCTCTTCCATAAAATAGAGACAATTATAGCACCACCTCAAGGTGTCGTTGGGAGAATTAAGAGCCCGGAAATGGAAGCTGCCAGTACTTTCCTGTTTTTAGCACCTAGTACGTGTCCGCTCAATGCCTGTGGACTCTCCTGTTCCCACATGACCCAACCTAGCGTTGGCTCTGGAAACGCCGAGTGCTGTTCTGCTGCTCAGTTGCAAGCAGCTGCTGAGGGACACGAGGCCACTGCCTACGGCTCAAGCCCCACAGGCCCAAGTTGCCAACAATTCTTGTTTTTCCAAGATCAGGCCTTTGCTTTTCACCTCACTTGGAGCCTAATGCCTTTTGTTGGATATATCTTTTTATTTAATTTAGCTTTTAGCTATATGCAGTTTAACTGGAATATGAGACATTTTAGCCAAGTGTGAACATACTAGTAGTATGTTTGCTTTCAACTGCCACTCATCTTCATCTCAAAATTCTCTCTCAAAATGACATGAATTATAAGGTGTCATTCAAAGTGAAGATAAGTCTGTCTTGAACCCCTGGAGTATTTGTTGCTGAGGAAAAGAATGAGACTGTGGATGACAAACCCGAGGGCTTGTATGTGCAGAGGCTCAGAGTGTCCATCTTCCTAGAGTGTCAACTCTACCTACAGCTCTGGGGTGAAAAAATCCATTATTTTAACATTAAAATAGATATACCTAAAGAGTAGAATACAACCTCCTTGTAATTTAATAAACCTAAACCTTAAAGGACATGAGAGGTCCCCCCCTCTCTGTTGGGGTCCTTGAAGGACGAGGCTGGGAAGTGCCAGTTCAGCTCTCCGCAGGGGAGGAAGGCGATAAGGAGTCCAGAGGACTCTTCTGCGGAGGCAAGCCATCACTGCTTTGGGGAACTTGGCAACTGAGTGACTCTGGGTGTCCAGCCCAAGTGCTGGGGAGGACAAAAGTGAGGCATAGCAGCCTCGGCTCCCAGGAGCCCTGATCCCGGCTAATAGAGACAAGTGACAGAAGAACTTCCAGGTTGTCTTCACATTCCCCTTGAACAAAGGGATTCAAGCTGGCTCTAAGTACAGCCTCTAGAACAGAGGTTCTTAACTCGTGGTCCATGGATCGCTGATGCAAAATCTTAAATGTGCATGGACAGCTTGCTAGAGAGTATTCAGCTTTCTCTGGATTCTCAAAGGGATTCATGTCCCAAAGAGTTAAGAACCACTGCTCTTAATCAAAGAGAATTTGGAAGCAAATTGATTAGATTGATGCTCTGGCCATAGGTTGTTAAAGAAAAGATTTTTATTTGAGAACCATCTGATCCTTTTGCAAATGCTCCTGCTGGATCCAAAAAAAACCTGACTGAGAGTTCATCTCCAACACACGCAGACACATCAAACGGCCTAGTCCTGCAGACCTACAGGTTCTGTCCACAGCCAGCGCTCCTTCCACCACCACACACCTCCATCCAGGGGCACCACCTAAATGGAAGGCTGCTCAGCTACTCCAACCCCAAACACACTGCACAGGCATGGGGAGGAGGACACCCTCCACCCTCAGGCCAAGCCCCTGGCAGGATATGCTAACAGTAGAACAGGTGAAGTGATGCGCAGACGCAAACATTTAGTTTATTTTGACTGTGACCAACGTCAGCAAGAGACAACAGAACCTCAGTGTCCTAGAGGTCCTCCTGGATTCAATGACAACATGTCCAGGCTGGGAAAAGGGCTAGCATCCCCTTATATAATCACCTCATAATTTCTCATCATCCCAGGACAGGAGAGTGCCTCTCAGGCACTGCATGCATCTTT